>NC_134831.1:137879599-138186715 GCF_004210375.1 Tachypleus tridentatus | reverse complement strand
ATCTGTATCACTCTTTGAGATTGGTTCATCTGCTTTAGAGAGTTAACAAAGACATAGGGCCAAGGTGATGCAATCTTCCAACCGTTACTACATGAAAAATATCCTATTACATAAAACACAAATACCTGTATGAAAATTTGTAAACATTTTAAAAATATATTTGAATGAATATATATTCTGTAATGATTATGTTAGGATGAAATTCACACCTATTATAGCTTTGATCATATTCCACTTATTAATAACGTTCCCACTTCTCTACCAAAACACCTATACACCAGAACTCAGTCTTTTTCAAAATATCGCATTCCAAGCACCTAATTTTGCTTTAAAATGAAACACGTTTTTAACTTTTTGATCAATGCATTATGACTAATTAGGCCTCTTTTGATTAAAGAAACATTCTAAACATAATCATCTTTATTAATATATTAGCAGCATCAGAAGATTTAGAAATATTATTGCCTAAGATGGTATCCAAATTCCTGATATCAGTAATGAACAACAAAGAACCAAATACAATTTCCCTAAAACCTTGATAGTCACTTTGAACTCATGAAAACAATGTTGTGTAATAACACCATTTGTTTTCTGTCATCAATTTTGTCTATTAAATGTTTTAGTTTTCGACCAAGAGTAACTAAAATGCTGTCAGTTTCAAATATTCTATCTTTTCTTTTTGACTAGAGTAATGAGAATGAAGTTATTTGGATTAGTATACTTAAATATGTCAAGATATTTGTAAAACATCGATTTGTTGGAACGTTTACTTCAATTGAAGGAATACGAGGTTCGTAATTAGAACATGAATATTATAAGCAATAATTACAAGACATGAAAACCTAATTCCAGACTCGAGTTTTGTAAAAATAACTACTCTGATAGAGTTATATACTTTTGGATTGGCTTGTTTGTTTCAGTCGTACCTTTGGTTGTTTCATTGATTGAGAACTATGGGCTAAATGACCTTCTGTTACCTTATTCTTGTACGTTTGTCTGTCTAAAAATAAAGGTAAACGTTAAGAGTTATAACTATCTGTGATAATTTTGTACATGACACAAAGTAAATGTATTCAGTCAAAACTCACGATATTTTAATATGTAATAATGTGCTTTAAAAGTGTTAGGTTTTGTACAAATACATGAAAGGACACCTATGTAACATGATTTAAAAATATTTAGGAATCATGACATTTATGGTAATAAATCACAGATTTTTAATTTGGTGATGGATTAGATTTTTAGAGTTCTTTTATTAATATGAATGTTAAAGCCTTTAGTACAAATAAGTTTAAAGGATAATACGTAGCTTTTAGAACGAACACTTAAACATCAACAGACTTGACGTTTTCTTTTATTATATTTTTCTTGAAAACATAGCTTGCAACTCAATTATCAGTATATGCATATACATACATATGTTTGTCACTGAGATTTGTCACTACTTTGAATTAAACTTTTCTGTACAGGGATCTGATGAGCGCGTACCAGCAAAAGTGACTCGTGTAATAGTCGAGGCAGATGCTGGATATGGAAAAACAACTTTCACTCAGAAAGTAGCATATGACTGGGCTACCAAAAAATGTCAATATATGGAGGGATTTGATATGGTCTTTCTTATACCTTTAAAAAATGTCTTTGGTACATTTAAAGAGTATGTTTTACAGGAATTATTACCAAAAGACATCTTGCATGATAATCTTCATGGGAATACTATTTGGAAACATCTTGTGGCACAACAGAAAAAACTTCTTTTCATTCTTGATGGCTATGATGAACTGGCTCAATCTAGGATAGCACTTTTGAGAGATTTTTTACAAGGAAGGGAGCTTCCATGGTGCACCATTTTAATAACCACAAGACCAAAAAAAGCAGATGAACTTCTCCCATATTTTGAACGTAAAATTGTGATTGTAGGTTTTAGTAAGAACCAAGTTCGCCCTTTTGTTCAGCGATATTTTCATATTGTTAACCAACCCTTGTATGGTGATGTTCTGCTGCATCTTATATTTTCTCAGGCCAGTCAAAAACTGAGAACATTAAGTTCATGTCCTCTTCTCCTTCTTCTTCTTTGTGTGCTTTTTGAAGAATCAGGAGACTCAGTACCCACCACCAGCACTGTGTTATATAAGTCATTGTTTCAGATTTTAATTCAACGTTATATCATTCGCCATCAACTATCAGATACAGAAAATATTCTGGTTATATTGGAAGACACATTAAAGAAGTTTGGTAATGTGTGCTTGAACGCACTGAAGGAAGACAGGCTTCATTTCTCCCACTCTGAAATTAAAAAACATTGTTCAGAACACATTTTTCACATTGGTATCCTCGTAAAATATAACACGGGTAAAAAGGCATGTAGAGAAGATTTTTTTCAGGCAATTCACAAAACAATATTGGAATATCTATCAGCATTATATCTCTGTTCACTTGCTGAAACGTCACATAAGCAGTGTCTTAAAGAATATGCCACATTATTTAAGAATTCTGACGTATTCTCGATGCAAGAAGTGACTCTTTTTCTTACAGGACTTTTGAAAAATAATGCTCACTTTGTTATAGAAGCAATACCCATGAGTCTAAAATCAAACCTTCACTTTATGCTGGATGTGTTAAGTGAGAGTGGAACCAGCTCGAATAACGTTCAAATTGTTGCAAAATCTACTGGTGTAAAGCTTATTGTACACTCCAGTGATTCACGTTTAGCCGAACTTACAGCTGTTTTACAGCACGAACACTGTTTTGTTAGAGAAGTAGAATTTAGATGGACACCAGTTCATTCAACTAATGACTTTTTGTTACGACAACAACTGTTTGAGGTTTTGAATAAGAACGCCACGATTTCACAATTATCAATCTCTACACTGTTGGGTCACTTCTTTACAAAAGAAGAGGTTGAGGCATTAGCTAAAGTTATCAGAATTTGTTTAAGTAATAGTAATTTAGAGGGATTCACTCTATGCGTTCCTCTTTTCAGAGAGAATGTTGAAGATGGAAAATTTCAGCCAATAGTTACTGCAGTATGTAGTGGATTGATGTCAAATTGTTCTCTACGTACCTTTCATTTTGATATGGAAATGACAAGTAATCAAATATGTGAAGTGTGTTATGCAATTGAAAAATCTTCTTCGTTGTTTACGTTAAACCTTCCTCATCTTTGTTGTACAACTAAAGGATTTGAAGCTCTCGGAAATGTTTTGAGGAAAGGGATCGTGAAAAATCTCAACCTGGATGGTACTTGGTCAAATGCCAGGTCTGATAACTCTGAATGGCTTGAAAAAAGCAGTTTTTTTAGTTTTATAACTCATTCCTGCAGGCCTGAAGAAAACCCAATTGATTTTAATACTGTCTTTCCCTCCTGTGAAAAAGAGAAACATCAAGATTTTGGGTTTCATCATATTTTTCAAGCCTTGAAAGATGTGGGTTGTCAGCTTCAGAAGCTTGATTTGGGTATTTGTGAACTGCAGATGATAGACAGTTTATGTTTAAGTGAAGCCGTTAGGTATTGTTCAACCCTCGTGTCACTGAACTTGAAATCTGTTACTCGGGTTGGAAGTGTAATACCTGTGTTTCTTGCCTTAGAAACTACGAAATCCTTGCAAAAACTAAATTTATCTGGTGGACTATCTGTAAGTGACGCACATCTGCAAGTCATTTTCCAGTCCATAAAGGATAACGTTTCTCTTCGTTCTCTGAACCTCAAAGGCTGGAAATTTAATGTTTCATCAAAAGAAACGCTGAAAATGTTCATAGATATTGTAAGAGTTTCAAAGCTAGAAAAGATAAATTTGGAGGGGTGTTTCATATCATGTAGCATTGAAGATTTCAGTTGGTTTGAACTTAGTGCTTTTAGAAAATCTAGTTTGAAGCATCTTTTGATTTCAAGAATTAAAGTGAAATTAAAGTCCAGTTCCAATGTTTTAAGCTATGGATATTTTTTTCCCGTATTAAAGGCCTTTCCTTCTCTTTTGGAGTTAAACATGTCAAGCACAAATCATGAAAATTCTCTTTTGTTGGCTACTTTTAATGATGCACAAAGCAAAGAATTTTTCCAGTTCTTAGGCACGATGAAAACTTTAAAATTCATTAAAATATGTCACTGGAGATTTTTGTGGTCAACACCAGAAGACACCTTAAAGTATGCAAAAAAATGTATAGTGTCAAGCTCACTGGAGGAAATAAATATAAGTAATTGCCACATTGAAAACTGTCATAATAGAAACGAAATAAAGCATGAATTCATTATAAGTCTCTTAAAAAATGCAAAACAAATCAAATACCTAGCACTTAATGGTTGTAAACTCACCATAAGCCAGATGTTATGTATAGCTCGCCATATTCAATCCCAAATGAAAAACAAAGAATTGAGCATAAAGGTTTTCGGCGTTCCTGATATTTCAGTCCATACTCTTGTTAATACATTGAGTAACTGTGGTTACTTTGATATTGACCTTACGGTGGGATATGTTGTTATTAAACCCAAGTCAAAACCAAAGTACAATTTTTTCAAACAGTTTCTCGGAACATAAAGTGTTTTGATAAAAAAAAAAGTCCAAATAACATCTATCTATCTACAGTATGAAGTGAGCATTATTGTATATATATGTAAAGATAAGACAAACTCAGACTAAAAGAGACATTTTTTTCCATTTTTATTGAAAACTATAGTTTACCCTCCAACTTTTTTTTTACTCAACGTTACTGCTTTTATGTTACCATCAAGTCTTCGTTTAGAATTAGATACCTCAACATTTGTATCTACAAACATTATATAAAACTTTGTAAATTATGAAGAAAATACAATTTAATGAAGCATTTTCTAAGTTTGACGTTGTTAAAGATTCCTACAAAAGGAAATGTGTGTCGTTTGTCATTCAAATATAAATTTGATAAAGATTAATCGATTTCTAGGTAAGACGAAAATAAGTGTATTATGCAATAAGAAAATATTTATTAATAATGACCCTTTTTCTTAAAATTATGTGCATATGGTAATTTAAGTAATTAAATCCACACGAACAGCACCTCAAAATTACTTCATTGCTCATTGTAGTGTCTGAGTAATATAAGTATTATAATGCTAAAACCGGTTTAGTTATCCGTGGTAGACACAGCACAGATGGTCTAAGGTGCTAAATAACAAACAATATTTGTAGTAATAAATTGGCTGCCCAATTTGCTTTATTCAGTTTCTACCCTTAATTGCTTATTAAAATCTTCTGTTTAACATGAATATTTTTCATCACGTCCCCTGCAAGAATTTCAAAGAAACTGTGATGTACCATTATGACATGTTCACCTAGTGCTTAATAACGTATAAATGACACAAGGTAATATTAACGCCATTTGAAAAGATATATTTATTTCCATGGCATCCTTCCTCAGATGCATTAAAGTCTTAAAAACCAGAATAAATTATATTCATTTTTTATTTATCATCAAATCTGCATGCATTTTAATGCATGTTTTAACCACTTAGTGGATCAAATATAATTATATTGTAAACATGACTTCAAAAATAACGTTTAAAAACAAAACAGGTTACAATCTTAAACCAGAAAATACTTTGATTGTGGCAAGAAGCACATAGTTTGTATCAAAAGATGGCTGATATGGATATTAAGACTTTTATTGAAATAAAATACAGAACAAGGTTTCGACCTTATTAAGTCATTTTCAGGTTAACAAAGACACTTTGCAACTGACCGTTGCTGGCCACATGACCTAAGGACGATAGTGTGAACGGGTACTAGATCGTGGGAGGCATTACTGTTAGATGTAGGTTATTAATTAATATAGGTATAAAGGTATTCCTTTATATTGGTTCAGTTTTCTGTACAAGTATGGTTTCTTTGTACCCTTCTTATAGCAAAGCAACATCGGGCTATCTGCTGAGCCCATCGAGGGGAACCGCACGCCTGATTTTAGCGTTGTAAATCCGTAGACTTACTGCTGTACCAGTGGGGAACAAGTATGGCTTCTTTGATTTTGGGTTTATTTGTATTTGTTTCCCAACTTAGTATGTTCGTGTTTTCTATGTTTATGGCCAGGTGGATAAGGCACTCGACTCGTAATCCGAGGGTTGCGAGTTCAAATCTCCGTCATACAAAACATGCCCGTCCTTTCAGCTCTGGGGTCGTTATAAAGTGTCCATCAATCCCACTATTCGTTGGTAAAAGATTAGCCACAGAGTTGGTGGTGATGATTAGTTACCTTCCCTCTAGTCTTACCCTGCAAAATGAAAAAAAGACTAGCGCGGATAACCCATGTGTAGCTTTGTGTAAAATTCAGAGCAAACCAAATCTCCGGTTTTTGATTTGCAGTGTTAAAAATGTGCGACCGTGTTCTTTGAATCTAGTTTCCATTTACGGCTTGTTTCTCCGATATAGAAGTCGTGGCAGTTCTTGGATTATATTTTATAAATAATGTTGGTGTTATGTTTGTCAGTGTAAATTTTACATACTATGGACTTCAGTTTTGTACCTGGTTTTTGAATAAATTTAATGTTTATTAGAATGTTATATTTTAAGTTTTCCCAAATGTCAGTTATGGTGTCGCTAATATCGGGAATATATGGTATGTAACGGTTTAAGGTTTTATTGTTAGTTGTTTCATTGAATGTATTATTGTTTGTTTGTTGTTGATCTAGGTGTTCGTGTGAAATTTTTTCAACGGTTTTTGAAGGGCATTTGGTGATGTTGATGAAGTGTTGTTTTATTTGATTGATTTCGTCATTAATTTGATATGTCAAGTACAGTTTTGTGGCCGTGTTTATTTGGTTTCTTAATATGTCCGGTGTTTTTGTTTTGTTTCATGTGCCGAGTTCCAGGGAATGTATAATAGATTAGTATGGGTGATTTTTCTGTTGATTTGTTTTGAAATGTGTATCGGTTCTTGAGGTCGAGAAATATTTTGTTACTTTTCTGGTGTTCACAGTTGAACTTAACGCTGGGGTGTAAGGAGTTAACGTAGTTGAAAAATTAAGTGTGTGTTCTGTAGATGTGAATCCAGTATTTGTATCGACAACATATCTGGTACCCGTATAGCGGTAAGTGTAAGGTTGATTT
Source organism: Tachypleus tridentatus (assembly GCF_004210375.1). Lineage (NCBI taxonomy): Eukaryota > Metazoa > Arthropoda > Merostomata > Xiphosura > Limulidae > Tachypleus > Tachypleus tridentatus. The sequence continues at coordinate 138,179,645 of NC_134831.1, read as the reverse complement.
GAACGAATTCAATGTGGTGCAATCCACTCGTATCAAGGTACATAACCATCTCGTAAAGGTGTCAAGAACACGTTTATAAACAAAATTTAGTGTGTTTAAAATTAAATTATTTTCTTCCCTTAAATCTCGCAACACTTTAATTGTATGTAGATAAAGCTATACAAGCATGTTTTAACGCCTTTCAAAAATAATTATTGTTAATAGTCTTTACTATTGTAACATGACTAGCAAGTAAATAGTAACTAACGGTTAGTTTTAACTACACAAATGTAGTCACATATTTTATCAATCTTTTCTATAACCAACTTCACTGCTTCGCCATTTTCAAGTATAACTTTAAGAAGTAACAAGTGTTATATTATCTGTCCTTAGGCTTATATCACTAAACAAATGCGAAATAAGCATTTTTTTTTATTTTGAAATACGCACAAGTTACCTGATATCCGCCAGGTAAAGTTCAATACATATCATAATATACACGTAATACCTTCATTTTAACTAAGTGTTATTATCCAACATTTACTAAATTCTCCAAGTTTCACAGTCAGATTGTTGTAATTCGTGTTATGCTCCCTCACACAAATTACGTGTTAAACAACAGAACTTGTGAGAACTCTGACATAGAACTTGTACTTCGGTGACAAATCATGTTCGCAGAACGAGTCGAACTACTGGAAAATTGGCACAAACATGACAGAACCAAACCTGTGTTTTCCCGAAGAAATATTTTTGTATATGTGATAAATGTTTAATAGAAAAACGAACTAGGGGTAATTTTACATTAAGAATACGTGAATTATTTTTAATACGCCACATTCTTTAACTCTTACGTGGTTAGTAATTTAATATATATGTATATATTTAGTTTTGTCTTAACACAATGAAGCTACCTGCACTGTCTCTTTCCACAGAAATTGAACGTCGGATTTTAGCGTTGTAAGTCTTCTGAAATTGGAGTGGGGATAAATAAAATTATACCAATTAACCAATGGGATTTGATGTCATTGTTTACCATAATAAAAATAGGCAACACCTAACACACAAACACGTCAAAATTTTTGTAATTTGTTAAGCTCAAAGCTATGCAATTGACTATCTGTGCCCACCACTGATATCGAAATCCTGTTTGTAACTGGACAAGCCATCAGATTTTCCACTAAGCCACTGTGTGGCATTTTAAAAAACGCTCGTTTAATTTCATGCAAATCTACTTAAGATAGGGTTATTGGAGCACAAAAAATCCTCCTTTTGGCTGAACTTTTAAAGTTTCTTCAATACATTTAAACACCATAATTGAGAGTACATCCATTATCAGTTGTTGGTTTTAAGATATTTTCTACACACACATTTTATCATAATTTTTTTACTTATCACAGACACTGTATGTTTACTTTTAATTATTTAACAGCAAGTGAGCAACATGAGGGGCACTATCATGATATTTGTATTAACTTATTAAACTTAAGTCACAATAAACATTTTAAAAACAGTAAAACTACTTTTATAAGTGGAATGAACTGAGGATGTAGGTCTGTTATACCAAACATCACTTAAATTGGTACTTTTAAAACTTTTACTAAATAGGTTACTTTATATCAATAACTACTAACTTGTGGACAGTAAGTTATGGTGTGTGATAAAATAACAAAATGTTTGTCTAAACAATTATTTCACAAAAGTCTGTCCTCTTATCACAGCAGAACTGCTAAATCAATTGCCACCATAAATGGTATGTATTCTTAGGGCTCCCTTCCCAAGAAGGAAGTGACATAAGAACACTGGGTGAGGTATGCATTCAAATCTGACCTTCCTATGTCTTCTCCATGAATTCACTGGGTAAGCCAGCTATTTTCACAGAATTAATCAAAAAGATACAAAATAATGAAAATACATTTACGTATCTAATCAATTATTAGTAATATATTAGAGTATTTCTATAAACTACACTGATTACAAATTTGTGTCAAGCTGTATTTCATTTAGAAAAAACACTGAGAAAAAAAGTGCCAGATAGCACATTTCTAATTGCTAGAAAGTTATAATTACATTTTATATTTTGAAACATTTGGATTACATTTGTTTTGAGCAATCAATCTTAGACATCTGGTAAATCCAATCATGTTTTATATTTTAACCATCAAAATCTTGAATTTCATTCATTATAGAGCATGAATTAGCTTGCTTTTAATTTTTAAATATCACACAAGTTACTTAATTACCTTAAGTATTTACAGAAAATACATGAAGTATTAGATGCCAAGTTAACCATCTTTCATATACAATGCATACATGCTTATGGCTTTTCTTCTGTTAGTATTTTTAATGCATAAGTTCGACACCTTAGCACATGATTTTTATTAACGTGGTAAAGTAATTATACATACAAAATCATAAACACTGATTAGTGTGAAATTTCTGTTACAATTTTTAATTATACTATTGTCATGAAATACTACTAATTGTACATTTTGCAACTTTTGACCTATAAATTTCGAAAAAAAGAAATTGTTAAAAAGATACTTCATTCAAATAGCACTCTTCATTAAGAACAAACAGACATATTAGTTAATGTTTATAAGTTTTTTTACAGAAACTTGGAAATGTTAAGTTAAAGGTTTGTATCTTGTTATAAGTCAGTATCCAAAGTTCACAATTGTCTCTAAAACCAAAATAAATAATTCAAAGGATACTATACAATAAGAATAAAGTTTACATCTTTTGAAGAAGCAAGCAGTAACAAAAAAGATATTATTTATTAAACTTTGACATTTTCAATTTTATCACTCAGGCTAAACAATATAAACACTGAAACTGTGAAATGTCCATCTAAAAAGTTTAACCCTGATCTGCAAAAGAAATTAATCATATATACATACATACATATATATATATATATATATATATGTGTGTGTGTGTGTGTGTGTGTGTGTGCAGATAGCTATGCTAATTATTCTCAAACAAAACAAAACTTGTTACAACTGTACACCAGGACTGCAAGCGATGTATATACATATTCTTGTAGAAGATATAAACACAATTTCAGTAACAGGTGGTTTAGTATGTTGTTTCATAGCTACACAAAATTCCAAGTACTACACAATCTGAAAGCAAAAACAGACAAGATTCACATGTGCACTACAACTAGATGATCTTGGCCCTTTACAGGAACAGTTTGGTGAATTAATATTATATTAAGATTTCTTATTTACTGAAGTAGTGTGAAACTTACCATTTATAAGAAAGTAGGTTGTAAAACTAAACCTGCATAGAGAGATGCATTAGTAATTATTTTGAAAAATACTTTAATATAAAAGTTAGAGAGAAACCTTAAATAAAGCTCAAATTAAGTTACATTATACTAGGTTTAAAACCTTCAGAAACTGAGTGAAATATGTCTCTTTCTCTTTCTTCATATAACAAGGAAGTACTTGAATTTAAATGTCAGAATTACAAAAAAAAAACTTAGCACACTGTATTTTACCCAATATGCCCAATAAACAGTGAAAAATATGTAAATTAAATAAACAAACAATTACTATTCAACTGGCAGACAAAAGTTTCATACTATTAACTGCTACAATATTTAAAATGAAATTTAAATAAATGGAGTCAGTACTAAATCTTCATGTAAAAGATTTTTGAGGCAAGACATGAATGGATGTGGTCTCTGTTCAACAAACTGCTACAACACTAAAATTTTTAAATATTTACATAGTTAAAAAAGAGAAGAGATATCACAGAAATGTGATGGTTGGTACTGGCTAATGACTAATAATGTTTACAGCATAATCCAGAAAACTCCTTTTATAACAATCGACAGCTGAATGCCCACAAGTGTATGAAAAGCAAGTAAATATAGAACAGCAGATGTAAGGCACTCTTCTGCTTCAAGGAGTGATAACAGTAGTTCCTATAAAAGGAAAAATATGTTAGATGTATAAAAGCCACACTTCAAGTAGAGTAAGGTTTACCTTTTCACTGTAATTACAGACAATCTGATTACAAATATAACAAAGTACTAAAAGTCAACGAGCAAGTTCTTAAACTTTCTTATGAATTTATTCAATACCTAGATTTTCAAATAACTACTTTATCTTGATAATAAGGAACCAACTTTTAAGAATATAAAAAGTTTGACACAACTTGACTGAGTAAGGAAAAAAACTTTAGTACAACTGTATGACATTTACAAAATCTTGTTGAAACATTACACAGTTATAAAAAAATTTCTCATTACCCAGTCAAGCCATCTCAAAGCTTTTATTAACTATTTCTATGCTAAACAGTTCTCATGAAAACTATGTATCTCCTACAGCAAACTGCAAAAAATTTGGCAACCTTTTGATTATCATTTTAACAAAAATTGCTTTTCATAGGTCCAAGAACCTGAAGTACAAGTAATAAAAGTTTGTAGCCTTGAACAGTTAAATCTGTATTTACAAGTTCACAGTCAAGAGTTTGTAGTTACAAGGTCAATAGTTTCTAACTACCAAGCCAAATGTGCACAGCATCAGTTTCAAAATTGTTAGATACAAAGATAAAACACCAAGTTCTAGTTCTGTTATTCTTTAGAGTAGATATGTTGCTTTGAATCAAAATCTATTTCAGAGACAGGTTTTATAAGTATCACAGCTAAAAGCCTGTTACCCAAGAGTAAAGAGTTTGCTATTAAAGACAAAGGAAGATAGCTCATGCTAGCACACTGACACAAGCCTGTTGTCTCAGAACCACTAGGACTGTTATTTACTATTCATGTTTGATCAAATCTACAACTGCACTTATTCAGATTTAAAAAATACAACAAAACAATGACAGACCTTCTACCACGGATCCATCTTCTAAATCTGTGACAATGTGTCTTTACATGACGAGCTAAAGTAATAAAAGAATAGACAATTCATCTTTTGACCAGCAAAACATTGTGTTTTACAAAAAATAAGTTGGTACATAATCAAAAAAGTTTATTTCAAACCAGGAACTGAGGCTACTATAAGTAAATATTTAAAAAAGAACAAACAAATGTTGACATTTTTGTTGTCACTGTTTTCAACTTTGTGAAACAAAGAATTATATAGTTAGATTCCTGTAAGTTAGATAAGAAATTTAAAACCTTGTTTATTCATCTGGTTGTATTACACTGGAGAAATATAAAATGTGGTTTAAACACCTGAAATGAAATGTAAAATTAAGTGAATAATAATAATAAAAGAATTTTATGATGCAATGTTAGTTTTATGATTATAATAATGAAGTTAAATTGTCATGAAAATTCATTTTTTGTTATCACACTTAGCTCTTTAGCGAGATATTACGTCACTTTATTTGTATCCACTCATTTAACTCTCAAAGCAAAACAAAATATTCTAAAAAACATCATTTTATACTTAGTAAAGATTCTGATAATTCAAAAAAAGTATAAATGATGAATCTTATCAACAAGTTATCATATATGAATAACAGCATTCTTCTAAACTCTCACGATTTAATGTATTAAAGCAATAACAATAACAAATATGTTCAGAGTAATTAGTAATGACATGGGTGTATAATTACTGAAGTGATATAATATTAAGAAGTGATGAAGATTAACATTTTTTTTTAAGCACAGCATTGGTAAGGAAATGAACATGAAGCCAGAAAAATATAAAACTAATTACCCTAACTAGTTTTGATGTACTATGTTCATCATTTTCAAGATTATATGGTGCACTCAAAATAATTAAGAAAGCAAGGAAACGTTTCAAAACATATTCCATAATGCCTCAAATGAACAATAACTTTTTCAGACCTGCAACTGTTGCTTTAACACCCGATTCTGAATATCTATGAAACAAATGATCAGTAATATTTCAATTAAGATAGATAATTACACTAATCAATTCACCATCTAATTACATAGTAAATAAATGATTTTGAATACCACCCCTAGTGTTTGAAACACATTTACATCAATTAATTAAACATACAATTACATAAGAAATAACCGATTTCTAGCATATCGCACAGTAAGATAACACTTAGCTAAACAGCTGATCCAGCATCTACTTACATATGAAATAGTTTGTTTCTGGCACCATTTGGGGTTCTTCCAATCCCAAGAGAAGGTGGTACTAATAATAATAGAGCATAGACGATTACATTCGAATAAATGTTTTCATTTACTAATGACCATTTACTGTATGATATTAGGCCAATGAATTATAGCAATAGAATCAAAAATGTTTTTCTTATGTTATACAACAATAAACTTTACATGTGCTAAATTCTCGATCTGGGCTTAAAGTGAATAACAATTAAAAAGATAAAAATAATGAATTTAAAAGGTTTGCAAACATTGAAAATCTTATCTAGTCATAAAGCAATAAAAGCAACTAGAACAGATCTTACATGTGAAATTAATTAGAAATAGTATCCTTGGAAAGACAGTTGCCTGTCTTTGCAATAACTGACTATATAAAAAGTTCAGATGATGAATTACAAAATTTGGTAATAATTACAAAAACAAAGAGTAAAAAATACAGTTGTTATAACAAGTCCTTGCAGCTAATTAGTTACTAAATACAGAAACAGTAAATGTACTGTGAAATTTGGTGATAATAATATCTGTTTTCTTCACTACTGTAATAACTTAGTTTAGTTTATGTAAACTCACTTATATCTGCCATTATAATTATGAGTTTAAATATGGAAAAAGGTCTGTACATACTTTCTGTGAAACTATAAAAATGTGGTCGTGTAATTTCACAGCATGAAAGTAAGAAATAACTAAAATTAAGAGCATATAAACACAACTTTGAATAGAAATAAATTGTATCAGTTTATTAACTTTAAAGCACATTACAACTGATGGTATATTAATACAAATAAATGAAACTTTAACACATTACCTTTAGTAATAATACGTTACAATCAGTTACATAAGCAGAATTTCAGATTACTACAATCACACACTAACCATGTTTAGTTAGGCTGGGTTACATACAGTATGTGAATGTGAAACACTTTTAGACTTTACATTTTTCTTAAGTAATTTCATGAGTAATGCACAGCTAATAAATTGGTGAAATGGCTGTAAATATTGTTACTCTGATTACATTAAACAGTCAGATGTCCAATAAAACATAACCAGTTTTGACCAGAATGATAGCAGTTTTTCTTCCATCTCTATGCTCAGAATATACATGATTCACACAGTTAATTTTCCTTCAAAGTTTAGAGGAGTTAATCTAAAGTTAATAGGACAAGATTTTTACAAAATGTACCCCACTTCTGATTTAAGAGAAAATGGTAAGAGATAATTAAATAAATCTAAAAGTTAGTAATATTTTTTGTAAAATTTACATAGTAGTTCCCTGATAATTTTACTTATTGCAAAATGAGCCTCCAGCTGTTACAAGCAAAAGGATTAAGCTTTAATAGTCAAAATTTCATTTTATGACTAGCTTGTCTTAAATAGGGAAGTTCTCATACTAACTTTAGCACTTTATAAAGGGACTTTTTATTAAGATCTTTGAGCCATATATTCACTGGCATACTGCCATTTACTAACTAACAGTTCACCCTTCTTTATCATAACTAGAAAAAAACAACAGTAGTTAGAGTGTAAATGTAATAAATGTGCAAGTTTTACTTCACAAAGAATTGAAATTCTACTTGAAATGTTCTACAAATATTCAAATAAAATTGTCATCTGGAATATTATTCCTCTTTACCTGCTTGTATGCAGTATATGAAAATGTAAGTGGCCCGGCATGGCCAAGCGTGTTAAGGCGTGTGACTTGTAATCTGAGGGTTGCGGGTTTGCATCCCCGTCGCGCCAAACATGCTCGTCCTTTCAGCCGTGGGGGCATTATAATGTGATGGTCAATCCCACTATTCGTTGGTAAAAGAGTAGCCCAAGAGTTGGCAATGGGTGGTGAGGACTAGCTGCCTTCCCTCTAGTCTTACACTGCTAAATTAGGAACGGCTAACACAGATAGCCCTCGAATAGCTTTGTGCGAAATTCCAAAACAAACAAAATGTAAGCATAACTGCTACTGAGTACAACAAGAAAAATGTCCAGTGCAGAATGTATTGTTTGTCTCCAACAGTAGACTTTTAATATTTCTTGAATTCCTCATCATACAAACTTTTATTTTAGCATGAAAGATCTTCATAAACAAAAAATAAACCTATTTATTAAAAAACTATGCCCTCTTCTATTAAGTAGTAGGTTATAGACTGAGAGAATTCTCCATTTTTGACAGTGACTCTTGTTCTTTATTTACATTATTGGTTTTAAGACTAGTTTGTAAAATTAGCAGATGAACACAGACTGACTACAGTTAAGAACTATCAATTTTATTTACTGTCCACAATGTAATTGGTTGAAAAAAAGTGAAGTAGAAAATTCACTGTCAGACTATTATTTCACTGTCTGATAAAATATAAAGAAACAAAATTTTGAAAAACCAAAGTTTGATGTTCTTCAGACAACTAAGTTTCTGTAGAAATCTCAGTTAAGTTTTTATTTTTATTTCTTCACTTCAAATTTGTCTGAAATATTTTCAGGTTTTTAAAATACCTAATCAAAAGAAGCAAGTTTTAATATTATATTACCTAGCTGAAATACCACCCTATGGGTGGCTGTTTGTGCTAGTAATTACTAATTGCAGTATTCATACCTTATTGAAAAACTTTAAAAAACAAACATCTTTTAGAAAAGAATTTTCCTGGGATGTGCTGCATGGGAAAAATGTTTGGATTGCTTGATATAAACCGTAATATTTTTATATACTGAAAGTGGTACCCTTTATTGAAAAAAGCTTTACAAAAATTCCATTTTTTAGCACTATATTTATAAATTATAGAGATAAAAATATAGCCAGTCCTAGTGAAAGTTATGTTCTTGTTGTGAGGAGAGTGCTTATATACATGCTTTGTCTATTATAGTAAGATTAGTGATATTAATTAATGATTTAAAATATCTTTCATTTATAGTTAATCACAAAACTACAAAATGTGTTATCTGTATTGTGCCTACCACAGTTATATAAACTCAGTTCTTAGTGTTATAAGTCTAGACTTATCACTGTGCCACTAAAGGCATATTTAAAATGAACAGTTAAAAAAGAAAATTATTATCTTGAAAATACACAAGTTAAACGTTTTTTTTTGGGGAGGGGAAAGTTTTAAGCAGAATGCTACAACTACAGAACAAAATGAAACTAAAAGCACATATTTCCAATAATCTCTGCTAAAATAAAATAAAGACAAACCTCGCTATTAGTGGAAGTATCAAGTAAGTCCTGTTCTTCAGGAAATGTGTATTCTTTGTAAAGGTTCTGCCTTTCTTGTTTCATTAAGATAGTTTTGTCTAAGCTTTCAAAACTGTGTTGTAGTTTATTTGTCTTCAAGCTAAACATATGCAAAAAAGCAATATAGTTTGGCATACTTAAAATTAACTTTGCACTGCATTAAAATTCAACATGTTTTTAATCAAACATAAATCTAACTTAACTCTTGGCAAATAAAGTACAAAGTAACGACTTTTTATCGAAAAATGTGTTTAATCAACTTTCTAATGGAACACTGTCTTGCTAAAAATAAACCCAAGTACTTCAACAAATCTTTAACAAAAATGAATTCCTCAAAAAGCATATCAAAATTCCAAGTATTTCACAAATTTAAAAGCTTAAAATATTTTTCCAAGATATATTTGAATCATTGATATGTATTTCAATTAATTTTTAGAACTTTCTATTTACATCAGAAAAACATCACAAATGTATAGAGCTGTAACATACATAAAATTGGGCAGGTCCATATAGAAAACCTTAATTTTTAAAAATAGTCTTTATTTTGATTGTTTATACAAAAGTCTAGACTTAGTATCTGGAAATAATAAGGAAAAATCATGACATTATTACTTTTAAATACACTAAGGTTAATTTTTAACAACAGGAATGTGATTTCATTAAACATTTAAAGTTGTTTTTTTTAATAATACAGGAGTTTTTCAAGGATTACATACAAGTGCTGGCATCATGAAAGAGGTAAAAGAAATACAAAATATATTAACAAACATGTGTCATAATGAGGGAATCTTGAAAGCCCAAGATACAAATTAAAAGTTGCCAAGCTTCATTTTAAAATCAAGATATATTTATACAAGGTAGATCTAACAAAATGAAGTAATAAAATGGAAACTTCATTATGGATGAACCTATTCATTAAAATGTTGCTATAGTTTCCATGATTTTCAAGTTTATGTTACTTCTTATTCTTAAATCAGGTGCTAAGATGTTGTACATTTATATATATACTAAATAGTATAATGTAATTTACAGAGAATAAAGTAACACAGGAAATAAAGTTCCTGGTTCACATTATAAACCCTGCTGATTAAATGAGATACAATTTTTAACACTGTTTTCTTTCACTGAGTAACAGTTTGTAGAAAGCCTATGATTCTGAAATATTAGTGTCAATTATTTTATATTTACTTTTACTACAGACTTAAACTTACCTTTGTTGAAGCATGGCATGTTGTGGCTGTTGAGACGGTGATAAAACACACTCAGTCTGGTAAGGTGTGACTGTTGTCTCGTTGGTAATACAAGTGGAATTATTCTAACACAAAGAAAAACAAGTTAAAGGATGTAGAATAAACTGCTATGTATCTCTGAAGTGTTTGTGATAAAACTGTTTTATTTCAGGGTGATACAGAAATCAATTAACAGGCAAGTAATTCAGGTATAAGAAAACAATTGTTAGTGGTATACCATGAAGTGTTGTGGGTTAACCTTATGATAATATCATTGATGTCATTCATGATCACTTCCTTTAAAAATTTCTGTTATTCTATACCATATATGCTGAAAGTCACAGACAAAGTACAGATGATAGCAAATGTTTTAAAACAAATATTACCAAAACTGCAAATGTATCCCTTTCATATAGATAGTCATGTGAAAAAGTTAGGACACCCTATGAAAGCCTGTGTATTTTTATAACATTTTTGGATATATAGATATTTAGTCTCAATTTTAACAATACTGAGAGATTATAAGAATATAACTAAACAAGTAAACCTGAAGAAAATACTTTTCAAGATCTTCTATATATATCATGCTACAAAAATGCATATTCGAACTGAGGAAAAAGGTAGGACACCCCCACATTTATACCCACATAAAATGGCTCAACTCATATACAGGTGTATCACACCAGGTGCACGTGATTAGTAGATCGTTACTCAGCATTGTGAATGGAGCTTGCCCTATTTAAACCTCAGACATTTAGTTTGGTGTGCTCCTGACTGTCGAAGTGAGAGTGAGCACCATGGTGAGAGCAAAAGAGCTGTCTGGGGCCTTCAGAAAGAAAACTGTAGCAGCTTATGAGTCTGGTGAGGGATTTAAAAAGATCTCAAAAGAGTTTGAAATCAGCCATTCCACTGTCCGGAAAATAGTCAACAAGTGGAGGGCTTTCAAAACAACTGCCAACATGCCCAAGTCTGGTCATCCAAGCAAGTTTACCCTGAGAGCAGACTGCAAGATGCTAAAAGAGGTCTCCAAAATCCCTAAAATGTCATTACACGACCTACAGCAGGCTCTGGCTACTGTTGATGTGAAAGTGCATGCCTCTACAATCAGAAAGACACTGCACAAGTGTAACTTGCATGGGAGGTGTGCAAGGAAGAAACCTTTGCTCTCTAAGAGAAACATCAAGGCCAGACTGAAGTTTTCCAGAGAGAATGTAGACAAAGACCAGGACTTCTGGAATAATGTTCTTTGGACAGATGAATCCAAAATTGAATTATTTAGACACCAGAACAGAAGGCATGTTTGGCATAAACCAAATACAGCATTCCAGGAAAAGAACCTCATACCAACTGTGAAGCATGGAGGTGGAAGTGTCATGGTTTGGAGCTGCTTTGCTGCAGCAGGACCTGAACAGCTCAAAATCATAGAATCCACCATGAATTCTACTGTGTATTAGAGGGTGCTTGAGGATCATGTGAGACCATCTGTACGAAAATTAAAGCTGAAGTGGAACTTGACCCTGCAACACGACAACAACCCAAAACACCAGTAAATCCACCAAGGACTGGCTGAAAACTAAGAAATGGAGAGTCATGGAATGGCCGAGTCAAAGCCCAGATCTCAATCCCATTGAGATGCTGTGGGGTGCCTTGAAATGGGCTGTACATGCAAGAAACCCCTCAAACAACTCACAGCTGACAGAATTCTGCATTGTGGAGTGGGGCAAACTTCCTTCAGACCGATGTCGGAGAGCAGTAGATGGCTACAAGAAATGTCTCACTGCAGTTATTTCAGCCAAAGGGGGTAGCTGTTAAGGGGTAGGGTGTCATAACTTTTACCTCAGTTAGAATATGCATTTTTGTAGAATTTCATTTACAGAAGATCTTCAAAAGTCTTTTCTTCAGGTTTAATTGTTTAGTTATATTCCTATAATCCCTCAGTATTGTTAAAATTGAGATTAAATATCTATATATCCAGAAATATTACAAAAATACACAGGCATTCATAGTTGTCCTAACTTTTTCATATGACTGTATATATAGTTGTGTCATAGAAGATTAAAATCCGACTACAGAAAAGGTTATTACCCAAACTTTGAATTGAAGTAAAAGGTCAGAATTTTATATAATCAGGTCAGAGTACCTTTGAAGAGTCTAAAAGATTAAAAATATTAAATTAAAAGCTACATATATAACAAGGCACAAAAGCATCCACTTCCAAATCATGTGAATAATGACAAGTATTTAGATGATGAATAGTTTCATGTGAAGACTGTTATGAACAATTTTATCATGATGCTTTGGCAACTGCATGCTTTATGGTTTCCAGTTTAATGTCATCCTTTATATCAGATAAGATGAAATGTGTTTCAGTGGCTGAGTGCAACAGGTTCATTTACATGTAGACACTGTGAAGACAGATCAAGAACAGCAACCAGTTTTGAAAATGTAGCCACCATATTGTCACTTGTTACATTTGGATAATGCTTTATGTATAACTACTGACTATTTTTCACTGCTTCATAATACCTTTAGGGTGTTTACTTTCATTTATTCCCATAAGTATGGTTAGTAGTTTAGGTTATTTTGATAATTTTTGGCTTAAAGTGTTTTATTTGTAATTGTATACACTTTTGGAACTGACATTTTCTTGGTAATAATGTGCATTAACAGAAGTTTTGAAGGACATCACCTTGCAGTTGGTCTCGAATGACTTTAATGATACCACCACAAGGTGGCCCAAAACACCTCATTCCATAGCATTAGAATTATTTTTTTAAGCCTCTGCATTTTGTAAATAACTTGCTGGTCAATTGATTTCTAAGTCGCATGGTGTAAAGATACTATTAGGCTTAAAATCAACCAGTGAATCTTCAGGAGATGTTTGATACTTTACTTGAAAAAATAAGTTGCAAAGAAAAACAAATTAATTTTGTCAAATTTATTTTAATATGAGAATCTGGAGCCTTTTTAATGATGTAAAATTTTTACCTTTAATTCAACAAAATTTCCTTGATAAGTTTACCTCATATATTTTTAATCAGTAAAATCTTTACCTTTAACTGAATGAAATTTTAAAAGTTTTCAACAAGTTAACACCATACATTTCCAACCCTGATAATCAATGACTTTATATTCTAAAATTTTATCCTCCAAAATTTTAACTGTTAAAACAAATCTAGAGGAAAGTAACAGTAATTCAGCCAAACTTTAAATTAACAACTATAATTATATCTAATGAAACATCTGTCTACAAGAAGTTTTCTACTTCTTTAATAAAAAGAAAAATGACCAGGATTTCAATCCATGTACAAGACATATTTTCTTACTTGAACAGATATAGGGTCTGGGCCAACTGATTCCACCACTTTTCTTTGAGCTAATTCATGTTCTTGAAGTTGATCTGACAAGCTCAGCTTGTGGAATTCAGTTAATTCTCTTTCTTTCCTTTGCAGATCTTGTTGAGTCTGTATCAACTGATACTGCAAGCTATTTTTTTCCTCTAACAGCTAAACAAGAAACAATGATGAAAATTTCTTAAATTTAGTAATGAAAAATATAACATCATCAATATCCTTGTAACTGAATATTTTCTTTGTGGAGGGGAAGAAATCTGTACCAGCAGATAAACAACATAGCATAAAATGAATAAACAATACAGTATAAGATGAGTAAACAATAAACAATACAGTATAAGATGAATAAGTTGTTTTGGAATATTTCTTTTCTTAAATTTAAAATACCCGATACATGTTTTTAATGTGTTTACTAATTAAGTAAATAGAAGTTTTTAAAAATACTTATAAATGGTGGGACTTTATATATTAGAAAATTACTACCAACAACTGCAACTTGAAATACCCACTGCTACCTTAAGGTTAGGTCTATAATATAGATGTTTAAAACTGAAACTGCAATTAAACCAGATAAACATGTTTAAAATTTGACTTTTAGTGACAAGTATAAAAAATTATCTTTAACATTATACCTTATTTAATTTTGAAACTACTTTGGTCACATTGGAACATAAGTTGGTAAACATAGAGATACTATGATGACCAAAAATATTGCAAGGAATATCTAACTAAGAAAAAAAATATAGGAAAAATAATAGGAGATTAAGAAAAAGGGTTATCTATAAAGAAACAAGTTGAAAAATTCTTCAACTATTCTTGATGTGTATCACAAACACCATTCTCATTTTACCGTATCTATAGAGATAATTTCATTATAATGTTCAATTACAAATTTTGTGTTCAATGAAAAAAAATCTTTTCATTACATATTTTATAACAAATTTCATGCTTTGTTGTAGTAAGTGTCTTGAGATTCAGTGTTAGAGAATTATTTCATTATCACAGACTTATTTTTATTAACTTTTAGACTGACTGTTTTACAACTGAATAAGGAAAACTTGAGTGTTTGGAACTGTATTTTAGGGAAAAAACATATACTTGTGAATATTTAATGTTAAAATTTAATTAAAAATATTGTAATAGAGTTTGTTTGTTTGTTTGTTTTGGAATTTCACACAAAGCTACTCGAGGGCTATCTGTGCTAGCCATCACTAATTTAGCAGTGTAAGACTAGAGGGAAGGCAGGTAGTCATCACCACCCACCGCCAACTCTTGGGCTACTCTTTGTACCAACGAATAGTGAGATTGACCGTTACATTATAACGCCCCCACAGCTGGGAGGGCGAGCATGTTTGGTGCGACTCGGGCGCGAACCCGTGACCCTCAGATTACGAAGCGCATGCCTTAACATGCTAGGCCATTGTAATAGAGAATGAAACATTTAATATATGTAGAAACACATACACAGTTTAATTTTTAATCAGACAATATATTTCAATGTAACAGAGATGGGATAAAAACAATCAAAATTAATAACAAAAACAATTCAATTTTATAAACATATAACAGTGACTTTATTCATCAAGTGTTAAAGAAATTAGATAGACTGCTGGCAATGTATTTCAGTTCAAAACTCACACAGTATGTTAGACTGTATTCAATCTTATAATAATTACCAATTACATTGTGGAAGATATAGTTCTTGAGGATAATCTATTTTTCAAAGTACAAAAAAATTGTTCTTGATATTTTCCAGAAAGTTTTGAAGACTTTGCTAAGTTTCATAAATGTACAAAATTCCACTATTTTTAGTTCATTGTGAAATTTTCTCTTTTTTTTGTTTATTGTTTTTAAGTTATTAGCAGTCCTGTACAGGATAGTAAAGATACTGTAAACATCACACCAAGGTTGTTACTTACTTGATTTACTTCAAAACTGAGTGCTTCTGTCTTTAACCCCTGTTGGTGTAGACTCTGCATTGCTTGTTGAAGTTCCTGTTGTAGTTTCTCCTGGGTTTCTAAAGGCTGTTTTTGAGCAAGGCCACCTGTATCTTTTTTCTGTAAATCATGGTTGGTTTCTTGAAGTTGTTTACAAGCTGCTTCTAGATAAGCCTTTTCAGAATATAAAGCTTCATTCTCTCTTCTGGAAGATTCAAGTTCTTGCTGAAGAGTTTGAAATTGCTTTTGGAACACCTCATGGCTAAATTCACCAAAATCTTCTACCAACTTACATGGAGAAGTCTCTTTCTGCTGTAGAGTTTCCTTCTTCCACATGAACTCATTGACAATTAGCTTTAATTCCTTAATCTCAGAATCAAGCTTCTGTTTTTCTTCTGCATTGCTCCAGACTGTCTTGTCAAGCTCATTTCTTACACTGTTTAGCTCATTCAACAGCTGCTTCTGTTCTTTTTGAAGATAAATTACTTTGTTATTTAATTCTTTGTTTCTTCTACACAACTCTTCAGGTTCTTCTGAAGTCTTTTGAACAAATTCTTTATTGACCTCATGAAGTTGATTCTTCTGGATTTCTTTCTCTTTCTGCAGTTTTTCTACTTCAATTTGAATAATATCTGTATCTTCATTTTCAGACATACCCCAGTCAAAGCTAGTTTGAGCTTTTTTTAGGGATTCAAGTTCAATTTGGCTTTTTAAAAGAGCTTCTTCAGCACACTGTTTCATATATAATGCACCATCTGTTTCCTTTTGAAACTCTATTAATCTTTCTTTTAAACTACTGTTTTCCAGTACAGCATCATCAGATTTAGTTTTAAGTTCAACATAATTTGAATACAACTTCTGGTATTTATCCTCCTCTTCTTGCAAAATATTCTCCAAGTTTTTCAACTTTAATGATTCATCATGATATCTTGCCTCTAACTCTCTAAAGGACCTGCAGTGTGTTTCTTTAACTATTCTCAGCTCTTCTTCTAATTTTTGTTTTGAACCTCCTAATTCCTCAAGGACTTGTTGATAAGATTCATTATCAGATAATAACATCTGCTCATGCTCCTTCAGGTTATGTAACTCAAATTGCAAACTTTCTTTCAGTGTCTTTTCCTCCTCAAAATCATCAGAGAGTTTTGAATACTTTGATTCTAAACTTAGACACTTGTTTTGGAGCACATCTTTCTCTTTTTCTAATTTGTCTACTGTGTGGTGCAAATCTTTGTTTTGTTGATTAGATTGTGCAATGTTCTTTTGAAGTATTTCAATGTTTTCACTAATAAATTTTAGTTTTACAGTAAATTCATCATTTATTTCCTGAAGAAGAGTCTTTTCATTTTTCATTTGTTGGAGAGTGTTTTTATGAATATCTAAATCTGTGGCTAATTCCTTTTGGAGCTTACTTATAATGTACTCCTTATTTTTCAGACATTCTTCAATCTTCTTTTCATGAGCTTTTATTTGCATCATATCATGTATCTTAGATGACAGATTCTCTACTTCTTTCTGCAGTTTTTCATTCTTATCTTTAAACTGTTTAAGTTTTGTTAGCATTTTCATGGCTTTAATTTTGGATAACTCTAGCTCACGTTTTAAATTTCTGTTTTCTTTTTTAAAAACATCTATTTCAGGATCAAACACATGAGCTGGTCTATCAGAAGATTCTTGCCATTTCTCTTCTTCAACCTTGATGATAGCTTCATTCTGTTGTTCATTTTGTTGTTTACTTAAATTTACAGCATTTGTATCTTCTCCAGAAAGACAGCTGAATTCTTTTTCTTCTGTTTGTGTTTTCACTTTCTGGATGGAATACTTAAGTTTCTCATAATCAGCATTAACTCTTTTAAGTTGATTTTCTAGTCCTAGAATAACTTCTTGCTTTTCACAAGTGCAAGCAGAACTTTCATCCATTTTTGGTTTTTGAAAAATTAAACTGTTTGTTACTTCCTTGTATAATTTTTCATCTTCCTTAACCATTGATTCTGATTTTTGTTTTTCATCCTCAAGGAACTGTTTTTCACCACAAAGTATTTCAATTTTTTCTTCTAACTCGTGTGGTTTTGCTTCAGTTTTATTTAGTAGAAATTCTTTTGTTTCTACGGTTTGGTGGAGAATTACATTTTCCATTTCTTGCTCTTGCAGATTATCTTTGTGTTCCTTAAGATCTTGTTTTTCATTACTGAGTCCATCCACCACAGATTGTTGTTTTTTTTTCTCTGATAATAAATTGTCTACCTGAACTTCCTGTGATTCAGCTTCTTTTGATAATGTTTGAAAGCTTTCAATTTGCTGCTTCAGTTCTTGATTTGATATAAGAAGTTTATTTATTTCTTCTTTATATTGCAACTCATTATTTTCCTTCTGGAAAGTACTTTTCATTTCCTCCATTTCTAAAGACAAACCATCTTGGTCTTTGCTCAGTGATTCAATTTCTTTCTTGGCTTGCTTCAGTGCTTTTCTAAGATCTTCTGTTTCATTGTTTACTTCAAATTCTTTGACAGTTCTTTCATCAAGTTTGCACTTCATAAACTTTAATTCATTTTCAAGAGCATGATTCATATCCTGAAAAGATAACAGTGTTTCACATTTTTGTTCCAGCCTCTGTTTCTCAATGATAAGATCATTTGCAACTGTTTGATACTGTAAAACATTTTCTCCTAAAGAACATATTTGCAGTTGCTGCACTTTTGTCAGTTCTTTTTCTTTCTGAATTTCATTCTTAGCACATTCTATCTCAGCTTTAATTTTTTTCATACAATTTTCTTGGTGATGATTTTTTTCTAGTTGGTTTGACAACTGGTCTTCCAGATCCCTGATGGTATTCTCCTGACCACTGAGAATCTTTTTTAAATCTCCATTTGATTTTTCAGAACATTCCAGACTGTTTTGAGCATCTTGAAGTTCAAACTCCAGATTTTCCATCTTTGAATGAAGAATATTTATTTCTTCATCTTTGCTTTCTATTTTTTTAAGATTTTCTTCATGCTTCAAGTTCAGTTCATTGTAATCTTCCTCTTTTTCAGCCAAAGTAGCAGAAAGTGTCCTCGCTTCAGCTGAAATGGAACTAATCTCAGAATTTACAGTAACAAGCCTTTCAGATAAATTGGAAATTTCATTATCTTTATCTACTATGCTATTTCCAAGGTTTTCCGATTCTCTTCTGTAAACATTTAATGATTCATTGGTTTCCTTTAATTTATTTTGCAGCTCAACTAGCTCATCATTTATACTTTTTATTTTCTCATCCTTTTTTTTCGCATACTGATGAGCATCTTCTAGTTCTTGGTTTTTATTAAGAACTTGAATTTGTAGCTCTTGAATCTGATTATGACAAGACTCTAATTCTAAAGATAATTTTAGTGTATGCTCACTCAAGTCATACTGTAATACACGTATATGTTCATTTTTTTGTTGCATATTAATTTCCATTTCTTCATATTTAGCCTTGAGATTGTTCAATTCATCCTTCTGTTTTTTGTTAAGGTGTTCAAATGATCTCAGTTCATCTTCATAATTTTGAATCTGTTCATAAAGCTGTTGTTTTTCATCTTGAATTTTATGAATGGCCAGCTCAAGCTCACTTTTTTCTTCAGTTAGTTGCTGATGATTGGAATTCAACAGAAAGTTTTCATTCTGAGTGGCTAGCATTCTATTTTTAACTTCCTCTAACTGCTGATGAGTTGTAGTTAGTTCCACTTCTGACTTCCCTAATACTATTTCCATTTCTGCAACCTTTTCTTCTAAATTTAATCTTTTATTTTCCAACTCTCTTGTTTTATTTAATGCTTCTGAATTTTCATATTGCAGGTCATTAACTGAATTCTCTAAAACTGATATAGTCTTTTGTGCTTCTTGTAAAAGTGTTTGGATTGATTTTTTTTCAGAAACTTCTTTTTCTAAAGCTGTCAAAACATTTGATTTTTCACTTCCTTCTGTTTTCAACTTTTCTGTCACTGATTTGATATCTTCTTCCAACTGATGAACATTATTTTGAAGTTCTATATTAAGATTTTTTGTTTGTTGCACTTCTAACTTGTAAGCCTCTTCTTTTTCATTAAACTTTTCAGTTAAATCATGATACTTGGATTCAAAAAGTTGAAGCCTTTCAATTTGTTTTTTATCAACAGCACTGTAATGTTCTTTTTCTTCCAGCTGTTTATTCAAATCACAAATAATTTTAAAATTATCTTCATCTTTTTGTTCCAGAGCAGCAACCTGCTCATCATAATTTTTTATGACAGTCTTAATTTCACTCTGCATGTCTTCTTTTCTGAGGTACAAAGCATTAAGTTCTTGTTGTAAGTTTTCCACTTTGAGCTGTAGCTGATTGTTTGAGTCACTCAATTGTTTTGTATAAGCTTCACCTTTTGAAAACTCAGATTCCAGCTTTTCTTTAGTAGATAATTCTAAGTTCAGTCTTTTAACTTCCTGTTCAAGAGAATTTTTAACTTCATTAGATTCTTGCAAATCTATTGATAATTGATCAATAGATACTTTCATCTCATTTGTCCTTTCTTGTAGTAATGCATTTTCTTTAAACAACACTTCATGTCTCTCTTCATGTTCCTTAAGCTGCTCCCAAGTTTTTCTTCACATTTTTGGTATTTTTCAAATTCTTCCTTAATGCACTTAGATTCTGACTTAGCATCTTGAAGCTGTTTGTTTAAAATTTGAAGTTCAACTTTAAGATTTTCTATTTCTGTCAATTTTTCCTGCAACTCTGCACATCTTGCATCACATTTTGTCTGTAGCTGTTGCTCTATCTCATCTTTCGAAACTCGGTTTTCTTCAACAGAAGATTCTAAACATTGGAGATCTTTTGATGACTTCTGTAAAGAATGTTGAAGTGTTTGAACTTCATTCTTTAACTGCTCTATGTTGTTTTGCAATGCTGATTCTTTTTCTAAAACTAACATTTTTTGTTTTTTTTCAGTTAAAACTTCCTCAGATAACTTTTCTATTTCTGACTTCAACTGAAGGTTTTCTTGTTCAGTATTTTGAATGGTTGTTTGTAGTATATTAAAAGAATAACTTTTCTCCTGAATCTCATTCTCCAAAATTTTTTTATCATGCTTTAAACTCTCTACTACTTTATGTTTTTCTTTTTGATATTGTGATAGTTCACTAACTTCTAGTTCTTTTAATTCTAGACATTTTTTCAGCTCTTCTATCATAGTCTCTTTTTCCTGAATACTTTCTTTTAAACATATAATTTCACAATTTTTTGTTTGTAACCTAGCTTCAGTTTCTTCTTGTATCTTTAAATCCAAAGCTGCTTGCAGTTCTTGCTCAGCTTTCTGTAATTTTGAGTATTGCTTATTATAATCTTCCTGAATTTCACAATTCTTTTGTAGAACCTCATGATATTTGTTTGTCAAAGAACTCAACTTTGAAGCATCAGCTTCATTTGATGACTTCAATTCAACAATATGATCTTGGAGACAGTTCACCTGTTCTTGTAATTGTGTTAAAGAAAAATTGAGATCTAGATTATTTTCCTTGAGTGAGCTATTTTCCTTGGAACATATTTCTAGCTGCTGTTTCAATGATTTAACTGCCTCCTCATTACTTCTCTTTAGATATATAATTTCTTGATTCTTTGCTTCAATGTCATTTTGTAATTTTTCAAGCTTTTCATTTAATGAAGCAAGATGTGAATCAGACTTATTAATCTCATCTTCCAAGTTTTCGGTATACTTACAGTTTTCTTTCATCATCTGCTTCAGCTCTTGAATTTTATCATTACTTTTACAAAGTTCATAAGCTAAGGAACTTTTCTCGCTACTCAATTGAACATTTTCTTCTTTATATTTTTCTACTGTGAACTCATAATCCTGCAACTGGTCTACATTATGTTTGGTCTTATTTTCATATTCTCTTGTGATTTCATTTATTTTATCATCCTTAGATTTTACAGCATCAACAAAATCAGCAAGTTGACTTTGTAAATAACATATGTCTCTTTCCAGATTTTGTATTCTTCTTTTGTTATTTTCAATTTCCAGTTCATAATCTTTCACTTTAATTGCCTTTTCTAGTTTGGAATCCTCCATTTGTTTTTGGTAGGATTCAATACTTTTATCTTTCTCTTCTAATTGTTTTTGAATCTGAGAAACTTCAGTTTCTAAATTCCATATCTGTTCCATGAGGGATGAAACTTTGGAATCAGTTTTCTTGCCTTCAGATGAATACAATTCCTGCAACATTTCATGATCTTTCTTTACTTGACAAAGTTGATGAGTAAGTTCTGAACACAACTGATTTTTAGTATGAATTTCACATTCAAAAAATTTTATTTTTGCATCTTTATTTTCTAATTCTATTTCAAAATTTTCTAAAAGCTCATTCTGTTTTTCAACCTTAGCTGTCATTTCTGAAAGTTTATCATCTTGTTCTTCTTGTTTGGTTAATAAAACTTGGATCTCCATTTTCTTTTCTTTTAGTTCTTCTAATAGCTTGTCAATCATGTCCTCCTTTTTGATGATTCTAAATGAAGCTGATCAGTTTTCATATCTTTTTCATTCAGCTCTGTCTTCAGCTGGTCTTTTTCTGTTTTAAAACATTCTTCTTCTTGTGACTGTTGAACCAGTAAATCCGATTTTTGATATTCAAGAGAAGCCTTCCTTGTTTTCAATATATCCACTTCATTTTCCATCCCAGTCAATACTTCTTGAACTTCAGTCCATTTATAGTCAGCTTCATTAATGCTTTGAAATCCACATTTGGGTGAAAACTCTGACAGCTGAGTTGAGCTTTCATCAAGTTCTTTTCTCAGGTCAAGATGAGTATCCTTATTTTCTCTCTGTGAATTCTGTGATATTTCTAACTCATGTAAAGTATCTGAAATCTGCTGTTTTGCAAGATTAAGTTCCATTAATGTAGCATCCAGTTTTTCTTGTAGACTTTCCTTCTCCTCTAGGATAGTCTTGTGATGATTTAATAGTTCATTCATTTCTTTTTTTGTGGCTTCCAAATCTTTCTCTAGATCTGGAATTTTTCCTCTGTGAAGTTCAGTAGAATTCTTTAATTCCTCAAGTTCTACTTGTGCTCTATTTCGATCTTTTTCCAAATCTAAAATAAACTGCTTTTGATCTTCTACCTGTTCCAATAGGTTATTAACCTTTTCTTTTAGTTGATGGATTGTTTGGTCACCATCTGAAGAAAAATGTGTGCATATATATATAGAATGTATGTTAAAATATTCAATGTAGTTTTCATTCAGACTGCTACAGGAACACATCATGAAATGCTATATTTACATTCACTTTCAGAGATAGTTGATCATAGGTAATAAAGACATGAAGGTACATTGGCAAGGGATTTAAATTACCTAAACAAATACAGTACTATGTAAAAGTGTTAAGACAAGAAACTAATCTGTCATTCTTTCTACCTTACGAGGCTAATTATTCCATACCATTACAGCATCTAAATTTCAACATTATTGTAATGCCTCACTGATTCCAGTGGAAAAATGAATGAGCCATGGTGAAAATATTTATCATTCTTTAGAATTTCCATATACTTGCACCAAGGATACATCATAACAGTTCCACTAGAATGTACAAATTGATTAAATTTCAGACCATAAATAGCTGACACGGTACCCCATGCAGTGTCTTAACAACATAAAAAGAAGTCAGCAATCAGCTGGCATATGCTACAACCAAAAAAACAGAGAATCATCAGTAGAGCATAGTTTGCACAAAAGCTTTATGCAATGCTGGTTGAACTCTCCACAAATTGCTGCAGAGTTGAAATGTTCCCCAAACATTGTCAAATAAACCCTAGATCTTAAGATGTAAATAAATTTTGTTTTTTTTGTCTTTGAATTTCACACAAAGCTACATGAAGGCTATCTCTACACTAGCTGTCCCTAATTTAGCAGTGTAAGACTAGAGGGAAGGCAACTAGTCATCACCACCAACTCTTGAACTACTCTTTTACCAATGAACAGTGGGATTGACTGTTACATTATAATACCCCAATGGCTGAAAGGGCAAACAGATTAAAAGTCTGAGAACCCTAACCACTTGGCAAAGCTTGGCGTATGTAAACAGAAAGGAAGAGGTGGAACACCTAAACTCAATGTTGTGTCTTCATTTATGTAGCCTACAGAACTGAAGAAACACTGTTACTGATCTCAAGCATGACATAAATAACCATGTATCAGATAATAGAAAAATGTCCACACCTACAGTATCAAGAAAACTCAATGAGAATAGAATATTTGGTCTTGTAACAGTTAAAAAAACATTTACTTTGATCTCCAAATGATGATTAAGAAAAGGTGTTATGGACAGATGAGTCCAAGTTTGAAATATCTGGTTCAAAATGTAGGTTGTATGTTCAGCAAAAGAAACATGAAAAGTACTTACCTGAATGCATACCACCTACTGTAAAGCATAGAGAAGGCAGTATGATGATTTGGGGATGTATTTCTACTGAGGCAACAGGAGATATTTGTGAAAGAGATGGAATAATGAACCAGTACAAATACTATCTGATAATGATCCATCATGTTATACCCAGTGGTTTATTTATTATGGGTAAAGGATTCTACTTCCTAGAACATAACACAAACAATCATCCAACCTATACAGAAATTACTCAACTAAGAAAGAAGCTACTAGAGTCATGAAATTGATGCAATGGCCCCCACAAAGCCTCAGTCTCAACCAAATTAAGCAGATCTGGGATTTCACAGATCAAAAACTTCACAAATCAAAAGTTACTTCTAAAGAAACTTTATGGGAGTATATTAGAGACACTTACGGTAAAATCCAAAAGGACACTTTGATTAAATATGTTGCAACAATGCCTGAAGACTGTCTGCTACTATCAAAACAAAAGAGGGACATACACACAAAATATTAAACATTTGTGAACTTAAACACTTCCACTGCATTTCTGTTGTACTAAATACAAAAATTAAAAATCTTTTGATGTTTCACTTGTGATTTGCCTTTCATTGTTCTTTGAAAGTAGCTTGAAATGTAGGCTCTTGTTTTATCCTAACACTTTTGCACTGTACTATACATACTTAAAATAATTAGACAGTAACTTTTAAAATATTGGTAAGGTGATAATACACACATACAAATACAAAACAAAACATATGTTACAAAAAATTTTTAAACATTCACAATATTCTATTTCTACAGACAAATAAGCCAAACTATCATATGCCAAAAATTCAAGATTTGGCTTGATAAGTATGCAAGGTCAGAAAGAATATAATACAAACATCATGAAGCTACTATCAGAAAGAACAGGAAAGAATAAATTTTTTTAAACATACACAAATGTATTCATATCATTATAAAAAGAAGAGAGTGCCATAGTCAAAATAACAAACACTGAAAAAAAACAATTAATACTACATTTGTTTGTAAATTTATTAAAACTAATTATATTCTTGGTGCCTTACTCTGTTTAATTACCATGAGAGAAACCTCATATGGGTAATATTACTTTTATCATTTCTTACAATAATTTAAGTGTTACATTTACTACATAAACAACATATTACATATTTTACAGGTTTTTTGCCTTTATTATAAGTGAAGGAATTTTTTTCTAAAACTTCTCTTCCTGTCACATGGAATATTAGAAAGGAAATATTCCATAATACTGTTTCAGTGGAAAGAAAAGCACATATGAAAGAATTTTATTTAATCATTAGGATTAACTAAGACTGATTTTACAGGTCATCTGAAATAATATTAGAAACAAACAGGAACTAATAAGATTTTAATAAAGAGAAAAGGAACTTTGATACAAATTAAAAGAAACTCATATGTATACGAATAAGCCATAATGTTTAAAGGAACACTAGAAAAAACATTTCAATAAATATTACACTACGGTACAAGTTATACAAGAAGCTGTTGATTTGTCATGGACGTAATCTTAGGTAATGAGCCTATAAAATCTTAAAAATTTTTAAGTCTCATTTATTAAAGTTAAAAAAGAAAATAAATAAAATAAATATTCAATCTCACAAACCTGCAAGGTAACTTCAATTTTACTACATACACAATTAAAGTTTAGCAAAAAGAAATTGACCACTTTTTAAACTATAAAAGTCTTAATGAAATAATCAACATTTAAATAATGTACAATTACTAATAAAATTAAGGGAGTTGAATTTCAGATCCCAACCTGTCTTCTGTTCTTCAATCTCCCTTACTTTTGTTTCCAAAGCTGCTTTTTCTAGCTTTAAAACCTCCAAGGATGATTCAAGTTCAGTTACTTTACTTTCCTTTCCTTGAGAAAACTTAATTGTCTGTTCCTGTATATAAATTTTAGAGACAAAGGTTTGTTAATAACTTTTAATTACCTTTCCACATGTAACTTTCATGCAATAATTTTAAAGATAAATTCATTTAAAACTTATTTTCTTTTTAATTTGATTGATTAATTACATAAAAACTTATAGCTAAAGAAAATTTATATATTTTATTATATGGTGGCAAAGTGGTATTGTTTGATAATGCAACAATATTTATTACATTTCTATGTAACAACTTAAGCTAATAATAATTGTTATACTTTAGTTTCTTAGCAACTAAGTAATGAAATGTTGTTTAAATTATTTTCTTGTTACTTAAACTCTTAATTCATTTATGTATATCAGCTAACTAATTATAAAAATTAAGGATAGAAAATTATGAAACCCAGTGATGTATTCCAATATAACAAGTTCCTCTTTGTTAAAGACATTTCACCACGAGAAATAAATGGAAAAAGTGTTTTTATACTGACTTGTATATTTTAAATGAGGTAAAATTTAATTAATATGAACATTACTTTATATTAGTTTCCATAGTGGCTTATTCAAAGAGTTATATAACTTTAAATCTCAATTGTTTCTTACCAATACATTTAATTAAAAAGTTTAGTACCTTAATTAATACAAATCATAATGAGTTAGTGATAATTAACACTTTCCTGGCCTGGAAATGTATTTCTGATAACTACTCTTTATTTGTACACCATTAGCCTTGAACAAACTGTTATCTAAATTCACATGTTCAGCATTATGTCATTATGTGACAAAAGCCCTCCATTAATAAGAGGCTGACACAGCCTCCATAAGCAGTAAATCCCTATGTGGCTGCACTGATGATAATTTCATTTTTATACGAGACAAAAACAACAATGGAAATGGTTTTATGAATAGTTGCAGATGTATCCATTGGAAATACATTTTTAGACTGTTAAGTTATTAGAAAATAACTCCCCTCTCCACACAGGAATGTTAGAATCTCAAGATGAAATGATGGAGTGTGTGGTGCAAAATCCTTAAAACCTAACTGAGCTTACTTCAAAAAGTGCCTGAATGGAAAATTAATGGAGTGCAACACCTGATGGCTGTAGCTCCATATAGTGTGCACACCAAGAGCCAACTTCATCAGATTGCACAGCAAATGGTCTGAACATTTTCCATTATCCTTGCTCAATACAAATTTTGGTAAATAAACATACCATGGAGGCAATGCTAGCCACCAAGCAGGATTCCATTAATGTAAAGTGGGAGCTTAAAAAAAAACTGTACTTATCTCTCTCAAAGACAGTGAAGAAAAGCAACCAGAGAGAGTTGAAATCCCACAGAAAATAAATCAGTTAGATGAGAAAGTTAGTGAAAGACAAACTTGTAAGGATTTGTCCATATGCCAGCCTGAAGAATCTCAACTAAGGGCCAGCAAACATGAAATGCAAGAAAGTAAGACAGGAGACAAATTAGATGTGAAGAAATGTTAAATAGGCTGCAAGCATCAACATCCAGGGAAACATATGTCAACCAGAAAAGTTGACAGACCCATCCAGTGAGAGCAGGAGAGACAGATCTTTGAAAGAAGAGGGTATAAAAGGTAGAAACAGACAAGAACAGTGATCTCGAAAAGAACAAGTTCATGACAAAAACACCAAACATCCTGAAAATACACAGGAGTCAATCTGGAATTAAACTGTCACAGAGGTATAAGTGTGAAAGTATGGTCACCTCTTCAAGCAACAGAAGTTTGAGGAAGGAAAGACCAGTTCTGGTAGAAGAGAATAAAGTGCAGTGAAAGAGTGCAAAAAGCATCAGTAACATAGATGTACAAATGACAGTAGACGAGGAAATGTGTTTTAAGAGAAAGTTAGTACAAAGAACAAATAACCAATGGGTCACTTATGAAAACAGAGTAAGCTATAATACGGTCTCAATCACCCAGGGGAATTAGTGAGTTCAGCAAAGAAGGAAGGGATTTGTGAGGCTGAAGCATTACAGATGGGATATTAGGTAGAGGAGAGGAGATCTGGATGCCAAGCAAACCAAGACTGAGAAACCCAAAAAGGTGTTACTAATAGGATCCAACAAGGAATGTCATGTAACAAGGCAAGTACTAAAAAAAAAAATACAAAAAGGAGAATACACATATAGAAAAAGGTAAGACTTGTTATGACTGGGAGAATCAAGAACCAGAGCTAAAGAGAAACAGTGGAGAAGAAAAGATGAAGCTTGGAGTTCAGAAGGGTAGCAAAGGCATGTAGGAGAAACGTGCCTAACTGAGAGCAGACCCAATTCAAGACCTAGAGATGAAGAGACCACTCTGTGAGCAGAATAAAACCCAGTTGAGGGAAGCAGTCCACCTCAAGATTCATCAATACCTGTACATAAAAAGCAAAACTATGAGTCCAATGCAAATCCTTCCAGAATAGTAGGTCTAAAACTTGAAAGCAAAAGATTCTGGAATAGTTGCACCCTTGACATTTAATAAAAGAAACAATTATGAAATTGTCAGAGTGGACTATGACCAACTGATCCAAGAGAACGGCATAAAATGGGCAAATACTAGAAATCACATTGTCATTCAGAGATGTGCCCCAAGTTGAGATGGATGCACTGGCAAAGAAACAGATATCTAGCCTGGGGGAATGGTAAGGCACAGGTAGCCACCACTAAAACTCTATTCAGAATTGTGGAACAACCAGAAAGTGGTTGAGATATAACAGGGAGGTTACCAGATGTCAGTCACTGGTCTCCTTGGAGACCACGAAATGAAGAGACTAAACACTAAGAGAACAGTTGGAAAGAACCTGAAAAATACCCATCATCTGAAAGAAAACTGAGACCAATGGTAAATAGAGAGAGAGAGAGAGAGATACAGGTACCCGACTCCTTAGGATAGTCACCAACAAGAATGGTGACAAATGAAATTGTGAGTAGTGGAAGGACATGAAAAAAAGGAAAGGGCTGAAAGATAGAATTGGAAGAGTAGGGGAAGATAGAATCAGATGAACAAAAATCAAAGAGCAAAGCAAGAAAAACAAGGGAGGATAATGAGGACTGATACTTTAGAATAACTTTCAAGCAAAACAGGAACATTACTGAAGACTTCTGGGGAAAGAAAGGGAGCCACATGAAGAACAAAAGAAAAGAGAAAGAAGGTGCACATCAATACAGAAAGCATCGAGATCCAACAAGAGAGGAACTAAGTAAGGAGGGTCAAAACAGAAGAAATATTTTTCCAATACTGAGAATGTATTATATATAGAAGGCAGCAAAAAATATTTCTCATGCATGATACAAGCTTTCTGCCTCCCCTCCATTGGAAATGACACATTCCAATGCATTTCTCATGTAAATTATCATATGACAACTCTCAACCAATGAGAATGCCACATACTCTCACTCTGAATGTGACTTCCTTTATTCAATTCCACCAGACTATCACTTCAAATTTTGACAGAAACTGGAAGCACCAGTATTCAGTTGGGAAGAAAGGTAGGAAGTGTGAGATGAGGAAAGTACCCATCAAAAATACATATTTGGTTTTGGAAAATAGTAACTTTTGATATGCTACATTACCTCCACTAAAAGCTGGAATCCACAATGAATAGGTGAAGAGACCAAAATGAGGAAAGAAAAGAAGCACCTTTTGAAAGTGTCTGAAAGACACAACTTGAAATAAGAGTCAGATTCAAAGATCTGATGCAGGAGACAGCACTACATCTGAATCAGATATAATTTTTGCTCATTGAAAAACATGTGGTATATATGGGTGGGAAAACAGTAGTACATCCTAGGAATGCAGGTAAAAGAACAACAGAAGTGCCCACAGGTGCAGAGTGGTTAGGAGCAATGAACTGCATTTGACAAGCCAACTACATACAAAACCCATGCCACTAGGAACCAAAATCCATGTAGGGTAAAATGAGAATTATACTGTCTTCACCTCAAATTCAAGAAACTGTAGGGGATCTCACCCCCCCAAACTCCAGAATAGAACATATGTTAAGAACAGAACATGATATATCTATCTGGCAACTTCACATCCAGTACTGAAAAAAGAAGAAAAATAGAGAAATCAACTCCCTCAACAGAGAAACTGATCAGAGAGAGAGAGACAGAAGAACTAAACAAGAACAGCAGAGGTTAATGTACCATATTGCAAAAAATTGAGTGATAGTATAGACTTGTTTGAGAAAGAAAAGAAAAAAAAAACACTAATATTCTGCAATGAAGGAAAGCTAACAATCCTAAGAATTTGTTGAGGGAGTAAATAATAGGAAATATTAAAGGACTTAGCATAGGTGAAAAATAAAGAAAAAACTATAGTTAGAAAGATATTAGAAGGTTGAGGACATTCCTAGAATGGTAAGGCATTATTCAAAGCAAGTCAGGTTAAATGCAATGTCCAATTGGTCAATCATAATTGAAGACAAAGTACATCAGCTGAAGTAATGGAAAGGATAGGTCTTGTAAGTATGAGATAGTTCATAACATATTGAACAAACATTAAACAAGCCTTCAGAAGCCAAAGCAGAACTGGAGTGTGTGTAAAATCATCATTCGCATAGAATAAAGTTAAAGTCACTGTCATTTGAGAATTCATGAAAAGAAGTAAAGTTTCTGAAACTCAAGCCAATGCAACATGAAAATCAACATTTTGTGAATGCTTGCACATCTCACAAACTCAGACAAGAAATATGAACATGTCTGTTCCATGTAATGCTGAGGAAAAGACTGAATTTATCGTAAGTGCATAGGAGAAGCTAACGTGCATGGAAGTTGTGATGCACCACTACAGTTTACATTAAACATGCAAATTTGGGTGGGAGTTAGCTCAAGGTTCGTGGCATGCAAATCTTATAGGCAGATGACAACCAAGATAGCATTTCTGAGTATGGAGGTAAGTTGTTGTTCCAGAACATTCTTATTTTACAAATATATTTTGACAATGCTTTTCTTTACTAAAATTTAAAATATATTTGTAAAATAAGAATGTTTTGGAACAATAACACGCAAACTTGGGTGGGAGTTAGCTCAAGGTTCATGGCAATCGTATCTTATGGGCAAATGACAAGTAAGGTAGCATTTCTGAAGTGAAAAAAAGTACAAACCAAATTTTGATTGAGAGTTTCTTCCATCTCTTCAGACTGAACTTCTAGTGCCCGTTTTGCCTCCTGTTGTTGCTTCAGCTGTTCCTGGAACTATATCAAAAGAAACTTCATCATAAGTTTAAGTTTTACAGTGTGAAAAACTACGAGGCTTGTTATGAATAATTACACCCTCAAGTAGTTCTAGGCCTGTTCTAATAATAAACCAAAAAAAATTGTGGTGGATATATCACTAAATTAATACAAATCACATTAGAGCTAATTTGACGAGATTCTTAGGCCCCATGTGCAACTCATCATGGTGAAAGTCAATGATGTTTCTCAACATGACAATGCCCGTCCTCACGCAGCCTGACTCACGACAACATCAACGTTCTTCCTTGGCCCTCCAGATCACCAGATTTAAACCCCATCGAACATCTTTAGGACAAGTTGGACCGACGTCTGTGATGGCGACAACCTCAACCGCAGACTCTACCTCAGCTTGCAGCAGCTTTGCAGGCTGAGTGGACAGCCATTCCACAGGTTGTGATTTGTCATCTCATCGCTTCCATGGGCAGGAGATGCCAAGCAGTTATTGATGCTCACGGGGGGCATACTCGTTATTGACGTTAAACTTCAACTAGTGAGCGTGGACTTCGCCTTTGAAGACTTTGGATGTTCAGCAGTGAATGTGCAAAGTTTCACACGTCATACAGAACTATCCGGAATAAATTTGTTAACAATTTGTCTCATATTTTGTCTTTTGCGTTTCTTTTTTTGAAGATTATATTTTCCTATTGCAATGTAAGGGTAATTCTCACTTCAAATACACAATACCATGTTAATTGATACTGTATAAAAGGTCATGACATTTAAATTTGACCTTCATCAATGCACACATGGTTAGTATCTACAACTTAATTAATTCACCAGAAATTTTAAATTTAACTTTATAGTAATATTAATTACCATCAAATTAATTCTTTATCAGAAGTAAAACTGAAATTTATAATTTATACAATAATCAGTCATTTTGTAATACTGAAGACAGGTAAAAATTTCATGGAGCACACTATGATTTAACTCCTTTAGTTCCCATGCTTTTGTTAAATATAACTGAGATCAGTGTATCATGGCTGAGCACAAGTTAGAAAAACAAAATTTTAATCTCAGGACAACTTTCATCTTCAGAAAAAGTACTCAAAACTATACAAAATGTCTGTAGTTTCACAGCTACAAAACATGAACTATGATACACAAAAATCTAAAAGAAAAAAAATTAAATTTTATCTTTGTTCAAATTATGTGTTGAGGTAAAAGTTTTCTAAAAAAAACTTGTATAAACTATATAAAGAAAGTAAAATTAACAATGATTATTACAAAAAAGCTTCAATCTGATACAAGTATTTGTAAACATTTATTCATTTAACATGTAATTAAACACTGATAATTTTTATTTCACAGAAAAAACTGCTATGTTAAATTCACAGAGAAGCAAGGTATCACACCTGATTTGCAATTGATTGGAGATTACTAACTTTGTCCAACAACTGGTACTGCTCTTCCTCTAATGATGTGCATTTGATCATCAGGTTTTTGTTTTCTTGAGCAAGAACTTGCTCTATATATGATTGTTCTTTGTTTATTACATCTAAAATAACAATAAATTACTTTTATAATTACACAAATTCTATCTTTTGATAGAATTTTTTCAGATGTCTTTATTTTTGGTAATAATTTTATTTTTGCTTATCATAAGCTGAAGTAGTATTTCTACCACACACAAATAT
This sequence comes from Tachypleus tridentatus, assembly GCF_004210375.1. Taxonomy (NCBI): domain Eukaryota; kingdom Metazoa; phylum Arthropoda; class Merostomata; order Xiphosura; family Limulidae; genus Tachypleus; species Tachypleus tridentatus. The sequence goes on along the minus strand of NC_134831.1, from coordinate 138,146,662 downwards.
TTCAATTTTAGGCTAAAAGTAATAATTTTAACTTTAAGCAAAAGATAAAACACAGTTCATTGTCTATAAAGTAAACAAGTATTCTGTTTATCTTCAAAAACACACACACACGAATGTATTTTCTATAAAAATATTGTATCTTTTAACAAATGACTAAGTGCTATATCTTTAATGCAAGTAAGCAAGCTATATTTTTAAGCAGTAAAGCAAGTGCTAGAAAACTATTTTTACATCTGAAACCAATTAACAGAAAATATCTTGTATTTACTTGAAAATTTTATCCTAATTGATCAAAAAGCAACTTTTACATTGGTAAAATAGAACACGTTAAATTTCATTACAAAGGCATAATTAATATTGCAAGTATATAAACACATCCATCAATTAGAAGTTTATAGATCTGTAGACTAATAAACTAATTTAAAGATTGAGAAATACTACAATGCTGACATTCTAAATGCATAATGAAATATGAGACATCAATAATTTAACCTAATTTATTAAACTTCCCAAGTTAGCAAAGACAATATCACCAATCAAGTAAATTAACATCAACTATGTTGAAAGCAGTTTCTAGCAAATAACAACTGACATGGAAGCCACCTTGCAAAACACTGGCATCAACCCACTAGACCTGTTGACTAGTGAGTAACAAGGTTGTCAACTATGAATACACTGCCAACAACTTCTAGATTTGTAGATTAGCAATTATTAAGGAATTCATTTAGCAACTTACAAGTTGACTTCAATTAACCTGACAGATGTCTCTGATGCTCATTGATCAGCTATAAAAAAATAATATAAAAGTCACCTCTGACCATAATGGCAATGACCTATGACAGACACATTAACTAATGAATGATATAGCAACCAGGTTTATTCAAACTAGTGAAAATTTCCTAAACCTACTGATTATTATTTAAGAAATCAATTTCACCATAGTGTCAATGACTTGAGATTCACCCAATAGTTTATGAATGACTCAGTAGTCACCTTCATTCAAACTGACTCTCAGACTCATTGTTTAGCATTTGAAACAGAAGTCAGTTATAAACATACTGCTGTACAGGCCTTCCATAGAGGGTTAATCATGCTTTATAAGAATGATTTACTTCCATGAACTAAAATATAGCAAATTCAGGCCTTCATTCTAGGGATCAAATGTTCAGACCTTAGATACTGATAATTTAACCAGTGATACCTCCACACAGACCTATAGACAGAGAGAAAACATTATAATACAGCAATAATGTTTAACAATGCAGAGCCAAAGAACACAAAATATTGGAGAAAGGGCATCTTCAATGTACCCTAAGGATGCAGTTAAAGCATAAATGAGATCAACAGGCTTCAAAATGATATCCCAACTCAATATGTTGTGATGCTTTAATCAGCAAAACAAAGTCAATGGCTGCAAAAGCAAACCCATTGACACAAACAATCTATTGTTTCAAAGCCAGGCATATTTTCTGCTCTATTAATAATGTGAAGTTTCTGAATAATAAACTCCTGTGTTTTCAGCCACATATTGATAACAATGGCTGTGTTTGGAGAAGGATGACAGAAGAAAATACAGTCATATCAATCTTTTATTAATGTCACCTACTTCATTATTGAATATAGAAAACAAGATAGCCAAAATTTTTCAAGAGCTTTCCAGGGAAATTAATGTTTCCAAATATCAAAATATTGAAAAATATTAATTCCAGCTTCTTAGACATGGTGAATAATTACAGAAAACAATTAAAAAATAGAAACCTGCCCTAACTCACTTCTCACTTGAGCATAAAAAAAAATTATGATTTCAGAAACAAAAAATCATATAAGAAAACAAAGAATGAATAAAATAACTATACAGTGATATCTAACAGAAACAAAAGAAGACCTGGTGTAGAATTTGAATGCACTGTATATATTTTATAGACTAAATGTCTATAAAAGTATTGTTTAGCCTTTGATTTTGGAGCATATTTTTACATTCAGCTAATAATTTAAAAACTAAGATTGCATATAAATAGATATGAACTATAAGATCACTCTTTAGATATTCATAAAATCATTAAATCACAACTGGAGTATACCTTTGTCTTCTAGTCCTTCTAAAGATTCCTGGAGTGTTGATTCTTTTCTTGTTTCTTCTCCCTGTAAAGGCACAGAATACCAAGATGATTAAACATTATGCTGTAAGATTTCTTTTAAAATCAATTTTTTCATAAAAAAATTGTAAAGTTAACTTTTAAATGAGAACGTTGCTTGAAAAGAAAATATTTTACAAGTACATCATTAATAGATAAAGTGTTAATGGTACAACCAGTATAACATAAATAATAAACAGAAAGTGTCAATGGTACAACCAGTACAACATAAATAATAAACAGAAAGTGTCAATGCTACAACCAGTATAACATAAATAATATACACAAGTGTCAATGCTACAACCAGTATAACATAAATAATATACACAAAGTGTCAATGCTACAACCAGTATAACATAAATAATATACACAAAGTGTCAATGCTACAACCAGTATAACATAAATAATATACACAAAGTGTCAATGCTACAACCAGTATAACATAAAATATCATAATCAGTGATGATGAGAAAATCCACTTGTAGAGAAAAGTATATGTAAAAATGGCTGGTTTGAGTTGAGAAAATTTTTTTATGTAGAGAAGCGAACAACGTTTTGACCTTCTTCGGTCAAAAGAAAGAAAGAGGAAACTGACAGATAGCTGACCACATCTTTGAAAGGGGTTGTGTAACTATTGGTAAGTTACTTCTTTCTTTCTTTGCAAACCTGACAATGACCAAAGAAGGTCGAAACATTGTTCGCTCCTCTACATAAAAATTTTCTCAACCCAAACCAGCTGTTTTTACATATATATAAAATATCATATATCTTATTAATCATATATTAGATAAGTATTCATAGCTACATATTTATGTTTCATATAAAAATATTTTTCAAATGTGGATTAAAAAATACAAAACTAAAATGCAACTGGATCATTTTTTCCTTGAACTTTGTGACTGATGCACTGATTAATATGTACAGATACAGCATAAAAAAAATTGGGTTAAACTACTAATAATGATGTGTTAGAATATCTATTAAAACTTTTTTTTCCCACATACAATATGATGTTTTAAGATATGTAACTAAGAGTATAAAATGTCCTTAAAATGTTTAAAAACTTTGTATAATTTATTTCTTATCTACAAATTATTATAAATTATCCAAAATTGTCTAAACAGAAGAATTAGATACAAATATAAGAAATAAGCTATACATGTTTATATACTAACAAACACAACACCAATATTATTGATAAAATACAATGTGATAAATGCCATGACTTCTATTAGAGAAACAAGTAGAAAAATGGAAACCAGATTCACAGAACACAAGAAGTCACCTTCACACGTTTTCAAACACTGCAAATCAAATAAACACAACATAACTATAGAAAACACCCAAATACTAAATAAAGAAACAAACATAAACAAATGCAAAATTAAAGAAGCCTTACTTATACAACAACTCAAGCCCAAAATAAACAAATACAAATGTAACACCTTTATACCGATATTAATAAATACAATCCAACATCTATGCATGCCCTCTACGTTCCTACACTCAATTACACAACCACCTTCAAACATGTAGTCAGCTATCGGTCAGTTACCTCTTTCTTTCTTTGTGAACCTGACAATGACCGAAGAAGGTCAAAATGTTGTTCGCTCCTCAACACAGTGCTTTCTCTTCCCATACCAGTCGTTTTATTCATATATAATTTTCTCTACAAGTGGGTTTTCTCATCATCACAGATTAAAAAATAAACTAGTTTTTGAAAGTTAAAACCAAAGAAAGACAAGAAATACACAATATTAAAGCCAAAATAATTTAGTGTACAAAACCTTTAATTCTTCAATATATCTTTCTAAAGCTTTTATTTTACTTCTCTCTTTAACTCTGGCTTTCAAAATTTTGTTCTCAGTTTCACTGTTGGTTTCATCTAGAAGTTTCTTCAGTTCTGCTACCTGAGAACTTTTTTCTTCAAGATCACGGTGTAGGCTATTTCGTTCTTCTAAAGAACAAATTAAAATAATAAATATGAAATCACAATCGACTACCAACTTCACTCATGACTCATGATATTTCACAACTCCTCTATAAGACTGGACTAGAAAATTAAAAGATCTTAATTTTGTGATGTCAGAAAATAATTTGTAACTGGAAAATATCACTGTTTTGATACTTTTATCCATGTCTACTTAAAAAACCTTAGAGAAATTATGATATTAAAATAAGACAGCTGCTGATTAATTAATTACCAATAATTAGTCGATTATATGATAAACATTTCCTACAATTAGCAAATCTATTTACTGATGGTCTTTAAGACAATTTACAATGTAGTCAGAAAAATGAATAACCACTCAAATTTGATTACTGAAACTCTGACCAGTCCTAGGACTAACAGACTGGTCATGACTTAACAAAATACAGACATAATAATTATGGGAGAAGCCTGCACTGATAATATTCAGCATTATATTAGAACAAGTTTTGTCCTGAATTAAGTTCTGCAACTAGCTCTTTCTTTTTTGTGTCACAGATTCACAAATGATGTTCATAGTCAATTTCAAGCTCTGACATGAAGTAAACCATCTATTACTATTTATCATCTTGTGGCCAGAAACACGACAACCAAATGAGGTTTGATTCTGCAATCTCTACCTAGCCCAACCTCTAATGGGTTGATGACTTGATAGGAAACACATGCATAATAATTATTAAATAAACATAAATGGTAATACTCAATCTCTTTCAGAACATTATGTTTTCCTTCTTCATCTTCCACATATATGTAATTACTGTATTACAAATTTTCAAAATCAAAGTTATTTGTATCTTATAGACATTGGGTAAGTAATTATAGACATTTTTCATCTCTAATGATTTACTTGGTTCTGCAAAAACAAATGATCTAATATTCAAAACAAACTTTTGTAATATTTCTCATCCCATCAGAATCTGAAATAGGTAGACTTCACTACATATTACACCCTGTATCTCAAAGTAAGACAATGGTCAATTGAAAGTGTCCTAAAAAATTCCATGGACTCTTGAACTGCCCTGCTTTACAATATTTGTGTGTTTAAATGAGAACTGATTATACTCCTATTTATAGCTTTACCATTGGTAGGAAAACAATATATAAAACTTGGGCTTGAAATCTATGAATTTTGATAAAACTCGGGTCAAGAAAGAAAGCTTAGAAACACTAATTTTTAGAATCAATGGAAAAGTTGAAGAACAACATATAAAACAATAAAAAGATGCAATCAAAAGTTATTTTGGTCTGTGAATTTTCATTCAAATTTTAATCATGAAGAGATTTGAAGATTCTTTTTTTTTTTTGTCAGTAAGTGGTTATTTAGATAATACCAATTGATTCTAATTAATCAGTTTTATTGCTAATATATCAAATACCAATTATACAACAACTTAATAAGTACATATATCCCTACTACTGTTTCAGTCTGTGCACCTATTTACAAGAAATATATTAGAAAACTATTCTTATACCCACGTAACAGAGACCTGGTCATAATAGCAAGCAAAACACTGAAATGAGCTGTTTAATTAGACTTCACACAAACTGCATGCATTACTAATTTAACATTAAAAAATACTCACTCTGGAAATTAACAAACAACTAGTCATATTCCTCAAATAATCATCTTGTGCTAATCCAATGAAGAGATAAGTGGTCATATAACATTGAATAATGCTGTAGAATCATATATCAGTCACAAAAAAATTGAAGTCTTTGTATAATATGGTGAATGATGAAATAATTTTGATTTTAAATAATTATTTTCTATATAAATTTGTAGCATCAAATCAGTTGACCATCTTTAGTTACCTGTGTATGTGTTGAAAGTATACAACTAATGGATTGGGGACATGTTTCTGGAAGATATATATATATAAAAAAACAAATACCAATAAAAACAATAAAAAAATTGATATTTAACAAAAAGTTATTAAATATCTGAGACAAATGACACTATGTAACACAAATTTTGTTCCTGGATAGTATGTGTTATTTCTTAATTGCTTATGTTGTAAAAGTACAGAAAATGGCCACTATTCCCTTCAAACACTTGCTTTTGTGATCTGGATAAGGATATTTAGAAATTAACCTATTTTCTATGTAAAACTGGGCAAATTTGCACATTTTCATTCACATAAGGTCTGAATAAAACAACATATGAATCAAGATTTACATGTATTTATATTAAAGTTATACAAAAATGAATAGAAATGTTTAGAAGTGAATAGTTTTTTTGAAATTTGCAACTGTAATGTAAATCACTTTCATGTATCAGCCCCCAAATACAGTCTCCCATCATGTTTTTGTTACACACTCCCAGGTCACAAAAGCAAAGTTTGAAGAGAAAAATAAGTCTCTTCCATTTACTTTAGGCATAAGCAATTGGGAAATAACACTTTCTGCCCAGGAACAATAAAAAGTAAAAATTTTGTTGCATAACGTAATTTTTAATTCTGGCAATATGAAACACCAACACTCGAGAAAAAAGTTCATTTTTAAATGTCATTGTCCCTCTTTGTAACTAATCAAGTTTAGATTTGTTTTGCTTTAAATTTCTCAAGAAGCTAATTTAGCAGTGACAGACTAGAGAAAAGGCAGATAGTCGGTACCACCCACCACCAACTTTCGGACTACCTTTTCATCAACAAATAACTGGACTTGCTGCCATATTATAATGACCCCAAAGATGAAATGGCAAGCATGTTTGGTAACAGGGATTTGAAACCCCAAACTACAGATTATGAGTCAAGCACCCTTACTACTAAGCCATGCCAGGTCCAACTAATCAAGCAATCCAAATAACATTGTCATCTTGATTTTCATGTTATATTTATAATAAATATTACAGTATTAAACACACACAGTTAATTTTTGAGCATAAACTAAACATTTAAAATTTAGCAAGTCCTTCTCTATTCTTAGTTATATTATAATATAGCAATGATGATACCACTTCAATAAGAATATTAACAAGTAATTCCTTCCACAGTTTTGCTGCACAATCTCACAAAGCTATGATTCATTGACTTGACTTAATTTTCAACTGGCACCACCAACTTACAACTGAATTAGCATTAGAACTTTGGGATGGCAATTCCATAACATTTCTTCTAATACCTTTTTAATTAGCTGGTCATTAAGTCTGACATGACAGTGGGTGTGTAATAATGTTTTATTGTTTTTCTAAAATGCTCTTAATTGCATATTTTTTCTAGTCACACCTTTGCATAAAAACTCTTCTAGTTTTCAAAAAGTTGAATCTTTGGTTCTTCAGTCTATATCACACTGTCCTTTTGTTTTCTCAATCTTATAAATTTTTTGCAAAATTTAAAACATTTGACTTTGTTCATCTGTGAAACATCTGCTTTCTTAGTTACTATTTTCCCACATAAACCATTTCCTTGCAACCACTCTTAACAAGTTAGTGGTTAGTATGCTGGGCTGCAGGTTAAAGGATCCAAGGTTTTTGAGATGTGGTACACTGATGATTCTAATTACAAGCATATCCTATAATTCTAATTTAGTTTTGGGAATGTTTTGAATAAATTTGATATTCAAAAATGCTATTCTCCCATCTGTATTATTTGTTGACATCCATTCTATTTCTAAACTTTCAATTCCCTATGACTCTCTTCAGGTAGCTAAATGCTTCATCATCTAACTAGCAATGACCATGAATAGATTAACAAGATTCACACTGTCCTCGTCTTGTATCTAGCAAAACCACAGCCAATCATATTTATAAAGTGAATAACTTTTTATCATAATTGCAAATCAATTTGCAGATATAACATAGAGGGTGATGTTAATATTTTCCCCCACAGTAGTTTTCCTTCTATCAAATTTTTACAGTAAAATTAAAATTTTGGCTTGTTGAATATCAAACTCATGGTTGTGCTGCAGTTATGTTTATCCTAAAAACTGCAAATCAAATTTAATTGTAAAAATCTTTATGAGGCATGGTATATATCAGTTTAAAAGCTTTTTTTAATTTTTTACCAACAATATTTTTCATTTCTAGATTATCTGTAAACTCTGTTTCTATCCATATGTCAGCTTATATAATCTAGCTAAAACATTTCATATATTAGGCTAAAAATGTTTTAGAACACAATCTGTAAATAGTTCTGACTAAGAAATAAACACTTAAATTACACTGCTAAGTTAATAAAACTTGCTCATTTACTGTCTGTATTCATATAAAATATGGGTAGTATTATAAAATAATGACACTGTTCAGTATTTTCTAAATCTATAGTTATTAACTATAGTTAATATAGATAATAAATGTGTACATATAACCAAAAATAAAACAATTTTGTATGTAACTGAAAAGTACCCAAAAGGATTTCAAAAATATATGTAAATACTATCATAACAACCAAAGAGAAGTAAAATTAAAATTACGTTTTCATTATTACATTTAGTTAATTTACTAAAAACACCTTTATTCACCTTCATATTTCTTTTGTTGAGTTTCTTTCCATTTTTCCAAATTTTCCTGCATGTAGACAACTTTTTCTTGGAGTTGAGCATTTTTGGTTACAAGCTCAAACCGTACTGACTCTAGCTTCTTCAAGTTTGACTCAAGCTCATCAATTTTTGTCTCTTTCTCACTTTTCTCTAACTCATGTTTTTCTTGCAGATCTTGCAAATCTTTTTGAAATTTTTCCTTTTCTTCCTTCCACCCTGACTCTGCACTTATAAAATTTTCCTGCATAAGTTTCATCTGTCCTCGCGTTTCATCCAGTTCATCAATGACAGTTTTTCCTCTCTTACTCATCTCTTCTGTCATCAACTGAACAGAGTAAAGATTTATGATTTATTATAATTATTATTGTAATACTTTTCATACACTGCACAAAAAATCTGCAATATTTAATAGTTATGATTTTTCTTTGTAAATACAAAATATTTTGAACAAAAGTTCACAAAATTAGTTACAGCACACAAACTTTTTTAAATTGTATTATGTGACTATATTTTAATACTAACTTTACAAACTGAAGGAGATTATATTAATAATTATTATCTTCTGATCTAAACAAGCTATATACACAAACCAGAAGTTAATAAAACTCACACTTTATGCACAATGATTTGAAAGCACTATTTCATCAGTTAGGGACTTTTGACCAAAATCCAAATAATATTCCAAAAGAGTTAGCCAGCATTTTAGGCTAGTTCTAAGTCTATAAACTATGCTAATAATTTAAACAAATCTTTATAATGCAAAATTTATATTCATAACAAATAAAAATAGGTGTAACAAGATTCTAACCAATATTGTTAATGAAAGTAATGTTACAGAAAGAATACAGTATAACTTATAGAAAGGATATACAAACACTATATATATATAGAATAGTTTGTTTCATCCACTATTCTATATGTTATTTCAAGGACATGATACCAATATGAGAAAAGCTTAACATAACCCTCCCAACACTGACTTCTAACCTATGAATACCCATTAAAGAGCTCTGACAGTGTAACTTCAGATTAACTTGACACTTCAGGTAAGTTACTACAACATATTCACATTTGGCTATAGAGTTGAGTAGCAGGATGGCAGAGACAATGCTTCAAAATTAAAATGCTGATGTTTCTGAAGTTAAAAAATAATAATAAATAAATTAAATGAATAACAAAATCACACAAGTTGTTGAAGTGCTGTTATTCTAATTAAAATATAACTGATTTATGTGTTAAAAAATACACTAATAGCATTATGAGACAGTACATAACAAATAACATGACCTTGACTCTGTCATCTGATAAGAAACACAAAGAACAGGCAGATGGAAGTAATAAATAATATGAAACTATTATTAGTAGCCAAAAAGTATACACCATTTAGACCCAAAACAGTTTCTAATAATAAGACCTAATAAAGGGAAATGATAATGATAAATACAAAAATTATAGTTACTAGCATAAGCTAATAAGTTCAGTTTATTCATTATTTAAAAGAAATTCCAAACCAAAAAGCTGGTCTTATTGTCTGCTGAGCAGGTCAAGCAACCAAAGTATCAACAGGAGTAGACTGCATTATTAATCCCAAAACTTAAATTTTTCTGATATATATTAAATGTCAGGCACATCGTATCTGCTACATCCAGTACCATAGCTCATTAGTAGGCAGAAAGGGGTGGTTAAGATGCTATTTATATAAATTTTCATGAACAACAAATGTTATAGTTTGAGCCATAGATTAAGTTGGTGAAGTGTAATATGGGTAATTTACAAGTCACAATTACAGTAATAATTAATAATATTTATATCAATACCAATTATGCATCATTTATTGAGTTATTATATTACATTTTACTTAAAATAACCTTACTCATCATTCAGAACTGGTGAACCAACAAATTAGTCTCGATGTTCCCAGAGTTGTTTAAGTAACCAGAATGTCAATGGGAGACATTTAGTTAGTTAGATTTTAATGTTCATTTCAAGCCACTAACAAACTCAATTAAGGGAACATCACAAGATTATTAAATAATGAACTTCTGTGTTAAAATACTGTTTTATGATACATTCAAAATTAGTGTGCACACCTGTATGGCAAGATTTCGAGCCTGTAAGACCTCTTCCTTTTCCTTAATATGTTCCTGCAGGTCTATTATTTGACGTTCTTTCTCAAGAACACTGTTGTTGAGCTCTACAATCTTAGCATCTTTGTACAGTAGCTGTGCGTACATCTCTTGGGTATCAGTATTCTGAAATAACAAAAATTTATTATTTTCCTTCATTTTGAGATTAAGTTTTTTTGTTTTTGACAAAACTGAAATATATCAAACATCCCTGCTTACTTGGCTGGAGCTCTTTTGATTTAATGCATCTAATTTAAAAAAATAAGTCTACAATTATGATATTTACATTATAAAACACATTGACTTGTACATTTTATTCAAAACAGTATTTTTTTTCTAGACAGAAAAAAACAATAAAATTTATTTTACACATAAAGAAATATTGGACATTTCAAATATGTCTTCTTCCAGCAATTTGTATTTAGTAGTCTATCAGAATGTCATTAAAGTTATTTGTAGTTACATACCACTCATTATCATACTAATGCATTGTATACAATTATTTCTGAAAGTATTGATTTCTTTAATTTTATATCTCTGTTTAATTAAATACATATATACAATAAATTAATAGTGATCCATTTATTGTTAGATACACTTAGAACAAATATTTTTTCATTTCTCATCTGCTAAAAACTGTATTACTGAAATTATAAATCACCAACTTGTTGTTTAGTTGGAGAAACATTGTCCTGCTTGTCCACTTCCTGCTTTAAAATGTTTCCTTCCTCTTCCTTCTTCATCATTTCTTGGATAACATTATCCTTTTCTTGAAGCTGGTTTTGAAGGTCTTCTATCATTTTTTCTAGAATGTTATGATTTTCTGAAACATCTTTTTCTCGTTGTTCAAACTTGTATCGACTCTCCTCTAGCTGTTTCTTTAACATGAGAACCTTACCTTTATCTCCATGATCAGGAATTGAAGGGGGTACTTCATCTAGTTCAGCATCTCCCTTTGTTACAAGATATTAACAAAACAGTTTTAATTGACATTAAAAGTCTACCATTAACATACATGTCAAATACATTTTATGACTATTTTTCTTCTGCTTAGTGAGGTATACTTTAACACTAAAATGCTAAGGATAAAAAAACAAAAAGCAAAATTATGTGTAGTGTATAAACACTCATCAATGATGCTAAATGTTTTATAGTTTGAATGATAATTCTTTGATGAACCTGACTATACCTTTTCTTGTCCAGTTTTTTTTTCTTGATCATGACTTTTGAGCTGAGCAGAAAGCTGTGTTATTTTGGCTTTAGCCTGAAGTTTAAACTTGAGAAACTTAGCTGTTGTTTCCTGTAAATTTAATGAACACACAATAATAGCATTCATAAAGCAATTAAATTTTGTAACTTTATACAATATGCTGTTAGCTTATCAATAAATACATATATAATAAATGTTGTTTTTTAACAACCTGGGGATATTAATGTAGAAGTTTCTCCTGTAGCTTAATACCAGTAAGTAACTTATATTTACAGTATAAAACAAGACACTGGTAAAAACTTCTACAATATATTCAGAAAGCATTACAGTATATAATAGTGTTTCACTATTACATAAAATTACCTTTAGAAATAATTTCTTAGAATGTATTACTTTTTCAGTTAATTTAAATTTTCAAACATTTTTAATGTTATAAGAACTCAAAGTTACTCTATATAAATTGTTAGAGGAGTTTTTCCAACAACTTAATAAATTAAAATATTTATTAAAATGTTATCAACGATTCATTAATTTATTAATAATTTCAAGCATTTCCAATGAGAGTTAATAGTGTAAAATGTTGTTGTTAATTGTTTGAAATCGGCTATTCTTTACATCTGTGAACTAAATCAAATACTTCTAACACAAATCTTGATATTTATTTGCTCACTTCCACTTCTTTCTCCTTGTTTTTTAGATGTGTTTCATTTTCTCTGAGCAACTCTTTCAACTGCTGAATAAGTATTTGTTGCTGTTCACGCTCTTCTTGAAGTTCCACATAATTAGGAAATTTTCCTGCCTGTAAAAACAATATAATAAGATACAACTTATGGTCATTGATTCCTAAATGAAGTTTAGTGATCTATTCTGAAGAAAATTAAAAACAGTTTTTGCAACATTCTTGATTTAGAAAAAAAAAAGGCACCTATGAAACAGCTTAAAACAGCCTTCTAACCATGTGAAGGCAAAAGAAGTTATTTATGGAACATTTTGTTTAAATGGAGCTTTGCATATAGAAAAGAACAGAATAAACTTCAAAGACCAAACACATTATTTCCACCTAATAAAAATCTATACTTCAATTATTAACATGTGAAATGGCAAAGAACAGTTGATAAAAATAAAATTCAAGGAATATATCAACCATTAAACACAGATCAGGAATATTACTGGTAGAACAAAACAAAAACAGAATCAAAACAGCTATTCTATATTAATTCCCCTACCCTCACTATTGACTGCACAGACTTCATGAAAATACAAAGAAATAGAATTAAATTTCATCTAACCCTAAGTTCATCTCAAAAGTTACCCATTTCAACAAGTTCCAACCAATCACAACCTACTACATCTTTGAAACAAATTATAAATTATTAACACTTGCATGATATACACAACAAAGCTGATGAAACATTTCTGTTTTACCAGAAACATACACAATGGATTATTTGGTGTTCACAATAAAAACAACTAAAAAGTAGTATTTTAGATTATTGTTTTAGTACATAGTTATTTCACTTTGATTTTTTTCTAAATTTGTCAAACTAATTTCTCTTCCCTTTTGCTAAAATGCATAGTACCTATTGTACTGAATATTCTCTAAAGATAAACTTTCAGCCTTCAACAATTTGAGATATGTTTGATTACCTCTTACATGATAAATACTTAGCCAGCTTAACTAAAATAATTCAAATTTGATTAAAAACAATAAGATTTTGAGAAATATTTCAGCATAAGTGATAATGTTATTATAAGGTAATTAATGAAAATAAATGAACCAAAATTTAGAAAAATAAAAACCTAAAAATAATTCAAATAAATGTGAGCATGCTATGTTAAAAATTGTTTATTTTTTCTAAGAAAAGTCTTACCTCAATTTTAAATGCATTATAGTATTCATTTACTGCATATGTTTGTCATTTTCCTATGTTTATTCAACTACAAACAAAAGTATTGATTGGTCCCCAGTGATGTGAAAAATTTAAATTAATCTACCAATTTATATTAGTTTATAGACTTTGAAAAAGTTAATTGTATTGTACTCTTGATTTCACTCGAAGCCAAAGCCCTTAGCTACTTACATCACCCACCATAAAAAGTAATTGTTGAGAATTTCAGTCATATGATAAATCTACATTTTTATTCAAATTACATCACATTCTGAAATGTGAATAATACTGTGATTAATTCCAAACAATTTAGTATTAAATATCTTGCATGTGAATAATATTGTGATTAATTCCAAACAATTTAGTATAAAATATCCTGCTTGTGAAATAAAAATTTGGCATCAATGTTTTTCATTCCTATTCTCCTGTCATTTCAAAAGTGAATGTTGAACTTTGTTTGCATGCACAGGTTTTGAAACAAAAACCTATAAATGTTCGAAAAGACTTCAAAGTTTGAAACATATGAAAATACATATTTTATGAAGAAACAGTTCTTTTAATGCATGATATACTTTCATAACACAAGCACAGTTAATTTTTTTACTTGGCTGGTATTTAACAATCAGTTTGAAACTATATTAGGTAAATTTTACCACACCACAATATATAAACCTTACAAATAGTGCTGATTCTTTGCACACTGCCATACCTCACAGAATAAATTCATGTGATTTTGTTACAAAGATAAATTTTAACAAAATCATATTCCTAACTAACCAGTCTTTGTCTGTTGCACTATCTAAAGGATCAAATATCTGTTTTTAAATTTTGAGCTATTATGTTTCCAACAACTAATTACACATGAACTATAAAAAACTACTTTTTATATCATTTTAAACCTTTCAGTGATCTAGAATTTCCACTCTCTTACAATCCTTTAATTCAATAGAACCTTGTATACAGTTCAAAAATAATTATACACCCATCTGATTTGTTTCTGTACTTATAGCAAATAACTTTGCAAGATGTATTTGGAAGAGGGTAGATTCCATTCTTAAAGAATGTTTGCATTATTCTGTTAGGACAATGTACATATATATTCCAAAATATGAAACAGTAACAAATTAAGACTACAGTAACAACTTTTTATATGATAAATGAAGTATGTCAAACATTTTATGAAATTTATCTATGATCATTCTTTTCAAATTTATGGTAAGGTGTTGTTTTAAGGACAGTTTAGGCAGAACAGATAGTACTGGTGTTGAATATTTTTTATTGCATGTGGCTGTAGTCTGGCAATGCCAAAATCTCAAAATATGTTACAAACATTTCCAAGATTTTCTTGAGAGTTGATAATGGCAAGATGTTGTGCTAGTTTATGGAAGAGTAAGTGAACATATCTCATATTGAATTTGAGTGAAACTTTAAAACTTGTGTATCTAGGATAAGTCATAAAGTTTAGATGGTCTGTTTCTAGAGCTGGGTGATTTAATACATATATTAGATTTCCTGTGAGCAATAATTAGATCAATTACTGTCTTGCAAAATAACCAATTGATTGAAATTAGGATTAAACCAACTGTCATGGAAGTAATCAATTAGTCAATATCACTATTTCCAATAATTATTATTTTCAACCATTCAAACTATCCAAGTAATCAACAAATTGCTATTGTGCTTATTGGTTATTAAGAACAAAATTACATGGCAGATTATCTGTGCTCTACCCACTATTAGCTTTTTTTTTTTACTTCAAGTTTGATCAGTTTTAGTGACTTGAAGAGGAGAAACCTCATTATTTGAGGGTCTTAGGTCTGATTCTCATTGCTGGAAAACTTGGTTGACCTGTCTTGTTACAGCAAAGCTACTAAGCCTATCTGCTTGTGTCACTAATTTTGGACTGCTGAATAAAGAGAACTCAACTGTCAGGTAGCACCTATTACTGTTTTTTTTTTACCATGGTATGAGGAACAAGGTACTAATTGTTTGATAATATTTAATCAATTAATGATGTAGTCAAGTAGCAAATACCACTTTATTTGCTTCTGTTTTAAAAGTTTCTTTTAAGCTTCAAGTCTTAGTTGTCTGAAGAAATTTGCCAACTTATTTAACACATATCTAAAGGCCTTAGGATAAGAACAAAAACACTGTCCTCATTCAGAGTCCTACCACTGCTAATATTAAATATTTTAAGGTAAGTTAAGTAATTTTCAAAACAGTATATAAATATCTCATATATATATGTTTAAAACTCAGGTATGTTGGAGTTATTATTAATCCATTATGACATCACACCATTAATAACCAATTAACCAGATTATCTCCTCACCCACAAATGTGTAATCCTCAACCTTTTGAATGACATCTTTTGAACAGCATTCTGAAAATCCAAGTACACCAAATCTAATGCATTCCTCACATCTAAATTAAAGGTAATGTTTCCAACAAATGTTAAAAAGTTAAAAGACAAGTCTTTCCCTCCATGAATGCATGTTGACTGTTATTAATATAAAACTAAAGTGTTGGTTATAAAGCATTATTCTGACTGCTCAGAATGAATGATATTTGTTAAATCAAGGTGAATCATATTACATGTAGCATTCAAATAAACAGTTCATGAAAACCCACACTGTCTCTTTATTGAAATAGTCTAGGCTGATGTTGAAATCCTTTTGGACAACCTTTTAATTTAAATGAAATTTTCTTACACTTGAAATAGCCTATATATATAAAGTTGACTAAACAAAAACAGATACCAATATCAACTGTATACTCTAGTGTTAATGCACAATGTAGTTAACATAAACTAAAGTAGTTTATGGTATTTTTCTTATAACAAAGCCACACTGTACTATCTGGTGTGTCCATTGAAAGAAATCAAACCCCTGACTTTTTTTTTTAGGGGGAGGGGCTAAGAAGTTTAGAATTAAAGGAAATATACCATTATTAACCCCCTTTACTTAAAAAATATAAAATCATACTCCTATAACAATTCAAGATATTGTGTTTAAAAAGTTCTGTATCAGTAAAGATTGCCAAATAATTTGAATATGTTGTTGAAAGATTTCCCTCTGCAAACTCAAAAATCTATTAATCTTTTTGCTGAATATATTAAAGTGATTATTTCATATAGTGAACATATTTAACAGCTCCTTAAGTCATTTTCTTTCTTAAATAAATAAGAAATAAATTTACAAATTTTAACAAAGTGTAATTAATATTAATTAATAAAAACTAAAAATATGATGGACATTGTGAATATTGGTTAGTTTTTGATTGATTTGTTGGTTGAATAGTAATTTTGTAAGCAAAATTAAATAAATTATACCTCTTGTTGCTCATTTTCCTTTTGACCCAGTCCTGCAGCTTGACTCAGTCGGTTCCACATTCTGACATATAACACAAATCAACTCAGTCAAAAGCCATGGGCATAATGCGAGATACTACTAACAGAGTCCAGAACAACTAAAACCACAGAAAGAAAAATGTTATATTTGGTTCATAAGAACACTTGTGTAACATACAGGGTGGCCTGTAAGTCCCTACCCATCCATATGTTAATATGTTATATTCAATTACTCATGTATTATAAATTTGTTTCTTTTGTTTCAGAGAAATATGCTGAGATGGCTGATGTAAGCCCCATTTACACTTGAAAATGTCTCACAAAACATGGCATTGCATAACATTATGCAGTGAGAATGAGGGACAGCACACAAATACACTGGATACATAAAACATATGGATGGGTAGAGGCTTACAGGCCACCCTGTATGTGTGCAAACTTGGGTATGGAATCATAATATGCTAACAGTAAACTGACAAGAATGAGTTATAAGCACAATAAAATAGTATGTTTCTCAAAATAAAACCACTCCATTATACTTATAAGTTATTGTTTGTCAATTTACTATTCATGTAACACATGATATGCATCAACAAAGAGTTCAACACTTTTCTTTAGATTTGTGTGCTCAAGTACCTTTCTCTACCCGAGTATTTTCTAGATTCTTAAAAATAATGGATACCAAATTTTGACAAAGTAAATGTAACAACTACAAAATTACTTAAAAAAAAGTAACACTAATATTTCATAAGGCACCCTTCTCACACATCTGACATGTCATGCAAGGGAAGAATTACTTCATGGGTCAATGAATCATATAAAATCTACCATTGTACTATATTTCTTGCTCTGTTTAATAATGTTTGGCATGCTTTCTCACAATCTTGAGAAATTACTTCTATAATAAATCTAGAAATGACAAGCCCAGCATTAATGATAACCAATACAAGTAGCAACTTAAGGTGCTGAATCCTTGAGAGCTTTGGTACGAGTAGGAATACAGCCTTAAATTCTGCCTATGGCACCAGAGAAGCATTGCCAGCCCTGAAACATGAGATGATGCAGACTGGAATACAGCAGAGATTCTCAAAATGTGGTACATGTACCACTGGTGATACACAACAAAATTGGTATTAAGAAAACCATTAAACTTGTAATAAGCCCTATATGAGCTTTTCTTGTATACATATATACTGCTCTCCTCACTTATAAAATCACCCTCTACTCACATAAACATACCAGTATTTTTTTCCTTTGAAAATAACATAAATGGTTCCACATATTCTTCGACTGTGCCAGAAAAAAAAAAGCAACCTTCAGATGGATGGTATGTGTAAAACATGTGTATTTTTGTTACTTTTCTTTTAGATTAGGTCTGCATTTGTAATATTAAAAAATTAAACAAAGAGTGGTAGGCTAGATTCAAACATGTGAGAACAACTGAAACACAGTATCAATGTTAAATTAATTGATGCAGAGGTAAAAATGTAGAACTAAAAGTCCTTATCTGAACATAGTAAGAAATAAAAGGTTTGTGAGGGTGTACTTAATACTGAGTAGTTCAATAGTACCAGCATGCAGAAAGACCATGGAAGTGGGCATCATATGTATTCATGTGGAATCAGTAAAAGTTGTCCAGTAAAAAAAGTACATGAAACATGTTAAACTGAAAATCACCCTAACACTTATCAGTAAATGCAGCATATGTTTTAACTTATACATGTATAAGCAGAATAACTTGTTAAATGTAAATTCCCCGAGTCCTAATATAATAAATAATGAATTATGTCTGTCAATAAAAACATAACTATGGCAAATGTAGCATGTTGTAATATATACATATCACTAGATATTTTAGATTGCTGAATATTTTTAAATGAAATTCAAAATTTAAAACTCTGATACACATGTTAAAAAATTAAATATCACTTAAACAATTAGCTCTAATGAATGAATTAAATTTATCTCTATATTAAACATACTGTAAAGAAAGTTTGACCATTCAAAATTCTCCAAATTTTAAGTTGTGATAATAGTTGTAGTTATTCCAATGTTTTAAGTTTACAATGGGATCAGGCCAATCTGAAAACAATTAGTGTAATGTCACCTGTATATTTAACAATCTGACATTTTATTATACCTTCTAGTCCTTGAATGACTGGCAATACATCATTTAATAAAACCTTTAAGGCTACTTATTTATTCAACCTGAACTTCTGACACAAAAACTTGAGCTCCAAATAATTCAGAGTTCTTTTTTATATATCTCTGATGAGTATGGCAATATGATTTCACACTGTAGTGTTGTAGTTAATAAATAGTTCCTTTTTATTTAACTCTTTCACTGCTGTACTTACAGATAAAAAACACAACAAAAACTTAATTTTTGATACACAATAAAACATAAGAAGACCTGTAAACACCATTATTTTTATCTAAAAATGTAAGCTAATAAATTTTAGGAAGCTTGAAGGGGAATACCTTTTCTTCACAGTGGTGCAAAATTCTAAACTTAGTACTGTAAAAAAGATGTGGTGTGCCCATATCAGTGAAATTGTTACTTTTAGCACTTATGGACTTTAAGTTGTTATAGTTGTTGACAAGGAGATAAAAGTTTGGCATCACAGATTTGAGGCATGTATAACAAATCAGCTTTAAAATGTATGATCTGTTTTTCATTTAAATTTCTTCCTACTTGTTGAAATTAGTTTATTTTCACTTTTAAGCTTAATGTAAAGCATTTCTAAGAATTCAAATATATAGGTTTGGGATGACAGTGTGTAATAAGTAGTTATACTGAATATAATTTAAGTCATTGATATTATTAACAGTTTATAATTTTGGTTTAACATTTATATGGCACTGTGAATATCAGTTCTTAACTCTGTAAAAACATCTGGGAGCATAGCAATTCAACATAAAGCCAAAGAGTTACTTTAATTCAAACTTTTCTTACTCATAGTTTGATTTTATCAGATATATAAATAAAATCAATCTATTACAGTAGAAAATTAAATTATAAATGAATGAACAAGGAAATTAAATACATTACACTTAATGACTTACTGTTAAACATACAGTGTAGCACGAAGGATTATAAAATAAAATAATGCATGCTACACTGTAAATATTTTCCACCACTATTGTGTTACTAAGCAGTAATATTATGATGCTCACGGTAAAATTACACATTTACTTAATAAATGAGTTATTTGTGATCATTAACTAATAAATGTTTACTTCAAACTTTTAAACACAAAATTCTAAATGCAACTACTTACGGTTTGTAAACTGTACTATTTATAGGTAACTAGTAAGCTTTAAGGTTTTTTTCTAAACACTAAATTATTCATATCAGTAATATAGAAGACTGGAAATGTAAATTTATCCTGTTGATTTTCTGCTCATACAACTTATAAAATACGTAAACATTCAACATAACCTATTAACTAATAACAATATTACTACGTGATCACCACGTATGTGGTGATTTCTTGCTTGAAGTAATTACAGCGACATCTTTTATCTTCGACTAGAAAACATATATTAAAATTTCAATTAGATTCAATTTTATAAATACAAAAGTGAGACAGCGAATAATTCTACTTTTATTGTGTTACGGATACCTTCTATTATTTAGTTTCACTAATTTTTTAGTCGTATTAAAAACGCTTCTCCACATCCAAGCTAGAGCATGTTGAATTTGAATACTTTTATATTATGGAACTGATGTGCAGACATTAATGTGATTTCTCATTGCTCCCCGCTAGTACAGCGGTATGTCCCTGGATTTACAACGCTAAAATCAGGGGTTCGATTCCCATCGGTGAGCTGAGCAGATAACCCTTTGTGGCTTTGCTATATGAAAAACACAAACACACAGGTTTCTGATTGTATAAATTAGCCAATCACATAAGATTTAAGTTAATTGTCTAACTTCTGACAACTAAATGAAAAACAATACTTGATCTTGAACGAGTTGCTTCACGAAATGTACAGGGTGGCCCGTAAGTCCCTATTCATCCACATGTTATTATGTTATATTCAATTACGCAAGTATTATAAATTTATTTCTGTTTTTTCAGAGAAATATGGCCGATGTAAGCCCATTTACACTTGAAGAGCGTATTGTGACAAGTACATAAGTGCAAGAATACTGATGACACCACACAGATACACTGGATACATAAGATATATAGATGGGTAGGGACTTACGGGTCACCCTGTAGTTTGAACGTTTGTTTTTTATAGAAAAGCCACATCGGGCTATCTACTGAGTCCACAGAGCGGAAGCGTTTAAATTGAAACGAATAATTCCTATTAGTTGCTCGAAATTGTTATTGATTTTAAGAAAAAGTTTAATATTGGAATATTGTATTACTTTTTATAATGTAGTTTTTCTTTTGGGACTTTTCCTAATTTAGGTATTTATTGAAATTAATAATAATACTGATATTTAAGTTGTGTTGTTTATCGCTTGCATCAAGTATCGACCAAAATTTACTAACTTATTTTTTTTTTCGTCAGTAATAAAACTTGTATTTCAATTGTTTGAAAGGTTTATTTAAATTTTGGTTGTACATAAAACAATAAGGAAAATGAAGCTCTTTAGTCTACTGTCAATCACTGATAAATATATTAAAATATGCAGTTCTACTATTACACTACTTTTGTCTTTCTATTCTTTTCTTTTTACGTAGTCATGGGACAGGAATGATAAAATCATTATACGTTAAAATATTTTCATTGGTTTCAAAGAGGCATGCTTCTACTAATAATTAAGATAGCTTGGTTTACAATAATATAAGGGTAATAAAATCCAAGTTATGACCAAATGACAGATAGTTAAACCCATAATCAAATGTTTAGTCCCAGTTTCGGACCTACTAATAAAATATTTTATTTTCCACAAAGCACTACGTTTACAAAATGTTATCACGTAGGTATTTTTGAATAATAAAATAAATCTGTTAGTGTTGTAGTATCAACAGCACAATTGTTAAATAGATGTTGTTTGTAATTAAGCTCAAAGCTATCTGTGCTCTGCCTACTAGGGGTATCGAAACGAGCACTAGAGCCCTCTAAATCCACAGACATAATGCTATGCCATTGATGGATAGTGTTAACCAGTGTTTGTTTGTTTATAGTCAAGTATTCAACTTCACAATACGCTATCTTTGCTGTACTCACCATGAGTATCGAAAATAATTCTCATCGTTATAAGTCCGAAAAGGCAACACATATTGCGCGAAACATAACCAGCATGCTAATGCTTCGGGAGTTTGGGGGCATGCTTCCCAAGAAAATTTGTAAAAAGTAGGTGCTATTAGATTAAAGCTGGAAACTTATACAATTCACAAACATTTGAATTAAAATCTTCAATGAAAATTCATAAACATCCACTGAAGAATCAATCATTTTTCTGTTATAACAATACATGTGTAGCTGTACTTAAATTATCATACATATGTATGCTTTATTGTAGTACTGTACTATCTATTTGCAGAGTAGCTGTTAATTGTTAACTTTTATTATTAACAAGCTATGTACCTTTGAGTGAATTATTAACTTTAAAATAAAAGTGGGGGGTAGCTGTTATAATAAGCAATAAAGAAAAACAAACTTTCACACAATTTATTTATAAAATAACATATTATTGAGGTATTAATTATTACCTCACCAGAATATTTATACAAGCTTTAAGAACTCACTATGCATATACTTAAACCACTCTAATCCAACATTTTAGAGGAAGTTTATGATTTTGCATAGCTGGTAATACTAACTTACTTTTGTGCATTAGTCTGATATATAAGTTATTTGAAATAATAACTGTTAATCCAATAAATATTTTGATTCACTACTTGTTACCATTTGTTTGTTTGTTTTGGAATTTTGCACAAAGCTACTCGAGGGCTATCTGTGCTAGCCGTCCATAATTTAGCAGTGTAAGACTAGAGGGAAGGCAGCTAGTCATCACAACCCACCGCCAGCTCTTGGGCTACTCTTTTACCAACGAATAGTGGGATTGACCGTAACATTATAACGCCCTCACGGCTGGGAGGGCGAGCATGTTTGGCTCGACGCGAATGCGAACCCGCGACCCTCAGTTTACGAGTCGCACGCCTTAACGCGCTTGGCCATGCCGGGCCACTTGTTACCGAATGATACCATTTTCAGGGAATTCCACCTGTCATCGGTAGACCTGGACGAAAAATAATTCACAACACCATTATCATCACCATTACATTACACCACGTGTGTATGTGAGGGGAGGAGGGGAGCTGTCGGCCAAGGGAAGAAAATGAGCAAATAGAAGAAAGAACAAAAAATAGAAGAGGTGAGGACAATCGGAAAGAACACGAGTGAGGAAAAAATGAAAGAATAGAAGGTCGAAATTGTAAGTTCAGGGGAAACATAACGTGAAAAATGTAATGACAGTTAATTAACCCGGTATTATTTTTTTTTGTTATTTGGAATTAAGCACAAAGCTATACAATGGGCTCTACCAACCACGGGTATCGAAACCCGGTTTCTAGCAGTGTGAAGCCGCAGACATACCGCTGTGCCACTAGGGAGCACCTGACATTACAAAACAAACAAACAAGAAAACTTGAACCTCTAAGAATAGGCGTCATATAGTGTTGGAGAGTTTTGCGGACTTCGTTATTAATCTCAGATAATAAGTAGGATTTTTATATATCAATATTACATATACAGTCATTTCCTTCTCACTTAAATGTCATTTTGGAACCGGTTTTTTTAAAAACATTCTGTATAATTTGATCTTGAGTTGATTTTAAAATGGTTTCTTGTTCTAAAAAGAGCCATCGTTACAGGTCAGATGATTGAGCAATTTAAGAATTTTCATCGTAAAGAAACTTTTTACACAGTTAAAATTTAGAATACATATTTAAAGTTACTTAAAATGGGAAGAAGGTTTCTTCAGAAAATTTTTTTCTTTACTGAATATCTTAATTATGCATTTGACAGAGTAAAGGATGAATTAAAATAATGAAAGATGTTGGTGTTATTTTAATTTTGATTGAAAATTTTCTATTGTCTATTGAGTATTTCAAATAAATCTAATGTAATTATAAACCAAATGGATTCAAAATGACATTACGTAAGTGTACTCTATATAGTAGTTTTTATCATCATCTTATTTTCAATTCCCATTTATATCAAAGATTTGTGACATTGTATTATAATCAATGTTAGTTTTTTATAGCACAGAGTTAAAAGTAAAGTTAATAATAAAAAAATTGCATGTTTTTAATATTTTTGAAAATAAATAATGGTAACAGTGAAATTTAATGTTATGTGTCTCTACTATCACATCTTTAACATATAATACGTTTCTTTACTTTATATGGGTCAATACATATTTCAGAAAATATATTTATCTCTGTTTTTCTAATGGAGATTATGCATAATATAATTTTTTTAACCGTTGTTCTGATGAAAATCATTATTCGGAAACTATACTTTTTATGAAACAATAATACACGTATGTGGTTAATTATTTACTGATTATTATTATGATCTTTTACAAGCGATATTTTTATATTGTAGAAATAAAAATAATATGTAATCAGTACGTTGAATTTAACAATTCAAATGAAAATAATCGATGATTTTTTAACTGAACGTAAGTTTAATTTGAAGCACTAGATAGCAGCACATTCAAAACAATGTTTTTTTTTTGCTTTTGAATTTCGCGCAAAGCTACACGAGGGCTCTCTGCGTTAGCCGTCCCGAATTTAGCAGTGTAAGACTGAAGGAGAAGCTTCTCTTTTACCAATGAATAGTGCGATTGACCTTCACATTATAACGTCTCCACAGCTGGGAGGGCAAGCATGTTTGGTGTGACTGGGATTTGAACCCACGACCGTCAGATTATGAGTCGAGCACCATAACCACCTAATGATAAAATGATAGTCCTTTTTAATACTTAAATAAAATCTTTGTAATTAAACTTTAGTGAAATACATTAAGGAAGTCTTAAAATGAAACTATTTTTATCAAGTAGCCTTATGCTTTAGATAATGGATAAACTAATGTGATTCCAATGTGTTATTTGAGTTAATAGTTAAATTGTAATATTAAAATCAAGTTTTGTTAATTATATGTATATATTAGAATGTAGGCAATTTATTGTATTATAATAAGTATAGCCATAAAGGAATTATAAAACATCCAACCATCAAGAGGAAGAGGAACACGCTTGTGACACTTAGTAATAAATCAAGTCCTACACCATTTTCGTATTCCTGTTTTTAAACATTCCTTTCTGTTTATTAAGTAAATAATATCAATATAATACCAATTTTTAATTAAGGAACTAGTACATAAGGTTGGGATGACAGTGTTTGAGAAAAAATAATTATACTGAAAGTCACAGATGTAATTTAAGTTATTCTAATTACTTCTTTTCCACAGGCACTGCATGACCGGGTTGGTTAAGGCGTTCGACTCTTAATCGCGTGCTCGAATCCCCGTTGCACCAAACACGCTTGCCCTTTCAGCCGTGGGGGCGTTATAATGTGACGGCCAATACCACTATTCGTTGGTAAAAGAGTTGACGGTGGGTGGTGATGACTAACTTCTTTACAATGCTAAATTAGGGATGACTAGCGCAGATTGCTTTCGTGTAATTTTGCGCGAAATTAAAAAAATACAAACCAAAGTAAGTAAGATAGTGACACTTGAGAGTAACCAACATTAACTTTAGGATCGTATGATGATAGTTTCTCTCTGTAGTAGAATGTTAACTTCATTTATAGTAGTGACGTGGAACCTAGATTAACAGTTTCTTGTCATCACCCGCATGCACTCGGTACAACCTTATCAAGTATCATTATGTAAGTTAATATCATGTGGCGCTAAACACTCTTCAGTCAGAAAAACTTCATAAAATTTAGCCAATCTGTGCTTAAAAGTTGACAATGAATAACAACTCGTCACCTGTATTATTCTTTTGAACCCTTGAGCTAGAAACTGTTAATTTATTTTGCTTGGCCTAACCAGCACTTGTGTATCTGCATGCACTTTTACACTACACTTTTGTTGCTCTAAATATACCGTGTGGACTCCGATTGACAAAACAACAAATAAAAACGATCCACTTCTGTTCTTAGATAAAGCTGTAATAACAATTTCAGACTGCTAGCTCACGTGACTTTTTGTGTAGGTATGCGCAAAAATTCTGATTAAAATTAAGCGGTCAACAGTATCAAAAATTTCGTAACCTCTTAACCCTTTTCTTCAGACGCATTCCTGATTAAATTTTCAGCTTACCAATGCGAGTCTTTTCGTTTCCATAATTATTTCCCTGGATTATGATTTCATTTGACAATGTTATTATTTTGCGAATTTATGTTTACAATTACTTGAAAGTAACTCTCATTTGAACTATAAGAGGTTTTGATTTGCTTGTTATGAATTTTGCGCAAAGCTACTCGAGAGCTATCTGCGCTAGCCGTGTCAACTTTAGCACCCACCGTCAACTCTTGAACTAATCTTTTACCAACGAATAGTGGGATTGGCCATCACAATATAACGCCCCCACGGCTGAAAGGGCGAGCATGATTGGTGTGACGGGGATTCGAACCCGCGACCTTCGGATTACGAGTCGAGTGCCTTAAATACCTCGCCATGCTGGGCCAAAAAGGATTTGAAAGAAAAGACAGAGTTCAAGGCTTTTTCAAGTTAACGTGTTGAGGGTGAATTTCTCACGACTAGGACTAACAAGTCGGGAGGTGCCATTGTGGTGAGAAAAATTGAAGTTTCTTGGTCATCAATGGAGCCTTTTGTAAGAGATATATCTTTTTTTCCATATTCTGGGTACGGTTAATAATATTTACGTAATACGTTCAACACTGCTTTTATCAGTTTTTTATTTGGACACCGCGTGCCACGTTTAACGTCTGTAATCAGGATATTGTATTTATTTTCTTACGTGTAAACGATTATTTTCGTTATAACAATCTGACGAAATGCGTCTGCTTGAAACGTTGCACAAACTAAACTAGGAAAGATTTTCATTCAGACGTGTCAATTTATTGTGTATTATAATTTATTCAAGTTTTACAATATACATCAAGTGTTTATGATGAAAAAAGAAACTTAAACCGCAAACACAGTCACTTGAAACCAGTGGGATTTAAAACACAACAACAACTTTAAACATAAATATTTCTAGAACATTCTGTAATAGCATTTTATTCATGATAAAAAGTGCTGAAAAGGCCTGGCATGGCCAAGCGCGTAAGGCTTGCGACTCGTAATCCGAGGGTCGCGGGTTCGCGCCCGCGTCGCGCTAAACATGCTCGCCCTCCCAGCCGTGGGGGCGTTATAATGTGCGGTCAATCCCACTATTCGTTGGTAAAAGAGTAGCCCAAGAGTTGACGGTGGGTGGTGATGACTAGCTGCCTTCCCTCTAGTCTTACACTGCTAAATTAGGGACGGCTAGCACAGATAGCCCTCGAGTAGCTTTGTGTGAAATTCAAAAACAAACAAGTGCTGAAAAATAAATTATTGTTTTTTTTATTTCGAGCAATTTTATGAACATGGATTTTGAAGGTATCGAAGGTGAAATCCACTGGCTACAACAGGAATGTCATTTTCTTCCTCCCATAACTCCAACATTTGTAGCTCAGCTCTATCAAGGTTAGAGGTTTTTTTATACGTGTAGATAGAAACTTGTGCCTCCTTGTAATCAAGAAGCCCACTCCTCGTTTGAAGTTCTGAGTTTTCGAAATAATCAACATTTTTAGGTAAACTTAATGCGTCATCTAATTTTCTAACAGAAGGGTCATTTTCTTTTATTTCTTTTATGAATGGAGCAGACGGTGCGAATGAAGTTTTACTCATACCTCTCATTCCCGCGTTGTTCCGTGTACTTGATTTTTCAAACATAACTTTCTCAAAGTAAACATCAGTGTTACGTGTGGCCAGTAAGTCTTGTGAGTTGACTTTCGCTGAATTCGGTGATCTGCCCGAACCGTTATCGGCGACCATGAATACGGATTCATCCAAGTCATTGGTGTCCATGGTCGTCGCAAACGGAACACCAAAATCTTGAAAACTACGTGAACTTGTAATTTCTTTCGATGCAACACGAACGGGTTTTTGCTCAACTAACTGCTCGAATGTGATATTTGTGCTATTCTGAACTGTTTGCATATCCAAACCTGTTACATTCTCGCTTATGTCGAGCTTTCTTTGTCTGATATTCGTAAAATTCAAGCCAGCTCTAAAACTTAGAGAACCGACGCCGCTTTTAGGGTACGGTGTTACAAAGGTAATTTGGAAAGGAAGTAGTCGAGCTGAAAAAATTAAGATGAAAGTGTTAGCGTCTCCAGTATGAGTCGTTGTAATATAAATAGTAATTAATACAAAAAAAAACAAGATGGTGTTTCATCAGTTCCTTAAAAAAATTAAGATGAAAGTGTTAGCGTCTCCAGTATGAGTCGTTGTAATATAAATAGTAATTAATACAAAAAAAAACAAGATGGTGTTTCATCAGTTCCTTAAAAAAATTAAGATGAAAGTGTTAGCGTCTCCAGTATGAGTCGTTGTAATATAAATAGTAATAAATACAAAAAAAAACAAGATGGTGTTTCATCAGTTCCTTAAAAAAATTAAGCTTAAGCAATATTATACTGTAATTATGAAAGTTCTGGTTTCGAATAGACGTTTTACCGATATATTGTCATTTTATGATTTGTGATGAGAATTATATGCGGGACTGCTGAAATCTTATTATACCTTATGTCATTTCAAAATCGCAGTAATAAATATTATCCTGGTTATAACTAGGACAAGCTCTGTTGTAGTTTTTTTGTTAAATAGATAAATATTATATAAGCAAAAACGAATATCATTCAAAGTTGAATTGAAAAAGGAGACAAATGTAAAACAATGACATATATGTTTGAATAAAAGGTTTCAGATGTCGTGGGTATTGCCGAGTGAGAATAAAATACATATGTGTCATAGTTAGATTTTTATAATTGTAAAATAACGTGCTTAAGTGATCTTAAACTGATCAAATGGTAAATTTATGAAATATATATAATAATACAATAATACGAAAGTTTTTTATTATATTATTAAAGAATAAATAGAATATAAGCAATCATATTAATCGTGCCCATGTGGTCTAATGGCTAGCAGGCCTGTGAAACATTCAGGTGGCTCGGGTTCTATCCCCGGCATGGGCATTTTGCTTTTTTTGATAATTTTCCGCATAATTTTATTAATTTTCTTCCACACACATTTAATTACTTAATTTAATCTGTAATCAATTAAATTGTTTGATTATTAATTATTGGGCTAAATTTATATATAGTTTATATATTTATATTACCAAACCATAAATAAACTCGGGTTCGAATCCCGACTGGGGACATTATATTTTTATTGATTTTTTCTGCATAATTTTATTTATTTTCTTCCGCACACATTTTATTACTGTGAGTGACTTTAAATTTAACCTTAATTTAATGAATAATTAATTAAATTGTTTTTTTATTAATTATTGGGCTAAATTTATGTTCCATTTGATGCTGTAATAACCAATATGAGATAAAATAATTTTGGTAATTATATAAGAAATAATAACTTATGAGATTTGAAACATTCAACATTATCGTTTCCATGACGAAGTGCCTCATCATTTGGTGATCGAAAATTATTGAAAAACACGCGGTTTCCTGTGGTTCAAGATACAGCCGCCTAACACGTATCTGTGCCCACTTCACTACTTTTTCTAGTGAGAGCATATACACTATTATTTATAAACGTGTTAAAGTGACTTAGTTTTTCTAACCCCACCCCACACTTCCAATAAAGTTAAACAGTTATGCAAGACCGAGAAAAGATAAGTTTCCGATTCATAACACTGCGATTTTGGGAAATTTTCAATTTTAGATAAAGTAAAAATAACATGTTAAACGTGTACAACCACTCTCACATAAGTTACAGTTGGTAAAAGATAAGTTTATGGACGGACTATTATGTAGCTTTGCTCTAAATCGCAACAAACGAACAAACTCAAACGATAAGTTAGAGTTACCTTGAGCATAAACATGCAATTAAAAATAGTGAAGGCACAAATCGTGAATTTCTAAAAGGAGAGTAATTAAAAACATGTAACAGCTTCTATGTCTACCTTCTAGCAGTTCTGAAGAACAATAACAACAAAAGTTGGGAAACCTCCAAGATAATTCTCTAAATGCAACTAATCACAATCTGGTTAAATTCCCGGAAAGAGAATATATTTCTGTTCACCTGCATGATCTCACACTGAGTAAGCGTTGATTGCCCTGTATAACAACCCAGGGCTGTAGACAGGAAGGTAGGGGAGGATGACCCATTACCCCAAACTTTATTTCATCCCATAAATGGAGAGTTTATTTTTCCATCAGTAAAATACTCACAATGATAAATGAAAACCCAAGTTAAAGCTGCAAGTGTTAACTCTGGGGGTGGAGCATATTAATTCTATAATCGCCACAAATAGCAGCTGAGATAATCCTCAGTAAGGTCTGCTTTAGAGGTTATCCCCCACGCTAAGTTTAACAAGTCATCTAATGATAAATTGTTCTTACGAGTATAGAAACGAAAAATGTAAGTTCTTTAACCTACTAAATTAATTTTCTATAGGAAACTATGTTAACAGATGCTAAAGTACTACATTTACTTTTCTCTATAATGTCATTTATTTTTCCATTTAGGCTTACTTATCAGCTCAGACTCCTTAATTTAAGCTAATTATTTATATTATTAGTACTATTTATATAATGTTTATCTTTGAATAGGCTCATAACCCACAATTAAGGTTTAACTTGCCTGTAAACCTCATGCTCGTTGTAAAGCAATATATGTTGTATCTTAGAGATATGGGAATTAAAAAGTTAAAAGCAGATATGTAAAGATTGAGAACATTAATAAACATATTGCTCAGTAACAAGACAACATCAGGTAGATCTTACTTCTTGCTTGATGTGTTAAAAAGTCAGAACACCACTGTTGAGACCATTGGCGTAAAAAGTATCAGTGTGCAAGGAAACTGAAAAGCTATGCTTGTTCCCTAAAGACTAGTGCTATACATCTGAAGCACAAGCCTAAAGAAATAGGAAAAAGTTTGAAGAGCAGCTTGGTGAGTGTGGAAGAAACCTTTTTCAGATGTCAACATACATCAAGGCTTGTCCAAATTAAGGTTTAACAAACTTAAGAATGTTGGTATTTTTTGTAAACTGACAAAACACTTCACAGAGAAAAGCAATCTCTTTTCATGGTTCTTAATATGCAATCATATAAATACTATTGACGAAAATGTATATGTAACCATCTTGTTAAATTTCAGGTTATTTTAATAGAAAGATTATTAATTCAACCTTTATTTTGTAAAAATAATTTCTTACACATTTCAGATAATTCAAATACATTTGTGACAAAAGAATTATTAAACTATTCTTCCAAAAATGGCTAGTAACATTGCTGTAAACATATATGTTAAAGTCTTGTTTCTTTCAGCAGTTTGCACAGAACTACATAATGGGCTACCTGCAAATAGCCACAGCTAAATTAAGGTAACTGACAAGTTTGAATGCATGTTGTTAACAACATCCACTGTAAACTAGTGTCTGATTAAAGAGCAACTTTTATAAAGCACCTACAACTTTATATTGCAGATTATACTTAAGCAGCAATGGGTTACAAGCCATGAAACTTCAAGTACAAGTTTTACATACAACAGTGGTATAAATCAGTTTCATTAAGTAAATAAAGTTAGTGTTATAAAATTGAGGAAAAACAACACTACTGTATGTTTCACAAATACATCATTTATCATGACCATGGTTTTACCAGTAAAGGTATCATCATACAGACTACAACCATCTGAGGTATTCTTTTAACACTGTTATTAGCACAATGGTCTGAACTTAAACCCATTTCTTTTATTTAAAAATCTTAACAGTAAAGATTATGCTTTTACTGGAGAAAACATGGTAATAATAAATGGTGTATATGTGAAACATACATTTTTGTTCCTCCTCAATTCTGTAATTATTGAGTTTTATTGAGTACAGATAGTTTATAGTATCAGTTAGTGTGTTATATTTAAGTTTCAAAGGAACAACTTTGTTAGAGCATTGTTAATTTCCTTAAAATCTGCAAAAGACTTTGTACTTTGAACACATTTTTGAACTGCAGTGAAGTGAAAATAGCATTGATTAGTCAGTCAGAGCACTGACTTGAGTGATGCAGCATTAAGTAACCAAAAATAAAATGGCACAAAATTGAAGTTTGGAAGAAACAACAAATGAAAAGACAGACCAACCTGATGTAAACAAGGATGATAGGTAATAGGTTCATTTCTTTGTTTTGTAACCTTCTCAACTTGAATTAAGATTTGATTTATGCATGTGATCAAAAATTTTATCCCTGACAGTTTGCAACTTCTAAAAATGAATTCTGAAGAGAAACTCTTAAAACTAATTTTATTTTTATTAAGCAAGTTCTCAAATCATGCAAGACCACTGTCTCATGTTGTTTCAATGTAGCATGATGTATAATACACAAAATCAGTTACAACATTTACAGAACACAGAAATAATAAAAATGTAAATGCAGACAATTATCTCACATTTTCTCAGGTATTCTTTTAACACTTTTATTAAGACAATGGACTGAACTCAAATCCATTTCTTTTACTTAAAAATCTTACAATTCCTTTGATTAAACAAACAACACATTTAATTGTTATAATCACATTAGTTCTGTACAGTACACAATACAATATTGTTTACTTAATAAACAATTACATATAATATGAAATATGAGTTAAAAGGAAGGAGATGTCAACGTTTCCCATTGTTGTAACTTGCTGTCTGGACTGGAGCCTTGAAACTAGCAGCTGCCTTCTGCTTAAAACCATAGAGTCTGAAAAAGAAATTTCAAAATGTACTATTCAGCATTCATTAATTAGTAATTCAAAGACAAATTTGAAAAAAAAACAACTTTCCAACTGATTTCAATGCCACAGATATAATTGTTTTTTAAATTATTTTGATACAATGAATATTTCTGTATAATTTACTTATACCACAGTAAGCTTCATAAATTGGTTATAATAATAATAAGGCAAATATGTATTAATCATAGTAGGAAAATGTGTAATAAAGTTAAAATTCTTAATGTTCATTAAACACTTTTGTCACTGAAGATTAAAAATTGTTCTTTAACCCTTTCCAGATGGGTCACTGGTCAAAGGTCATGTTATCAACTTTGTTGACCCACATTCACCAAATTTTATTGAACTACTATTTAATGAATTTTTTTAATAAGTTTGGTATCAAATTTTAAACTTCAATATTATATATTAGTTAATTTCTTGAATCAAAAGTAAATATTAAAAGAACACTCCTAAATATTGGTTTTTGTGAGTTTCATGGCATGTTGAACACAGCACAAGTTCAGATTAGATGTTTATGATGTCAAAATACCAATTCTATAGTTTTGTACAGATTAGGAACTCAAGCTATCAATATTGATAAGAAAGAACAAAATAAGAATCCTATTCTTTCATTCTGCTCAGATAGGGCTTATGTACCAAATGAATCACATGGAAACAATCCCTTATATTCATTTACTTCAATATTTGACATGTGAATAACTAATTGATAGCTTAGAATGTGATCCCAGTGATCTTCTCAGCCATCTTAACAAATTAAAAGGTTATCTTTTTCTTTCAAAGTGAGATTTCAAGGAGATAGGTTGGATCTTTAGTCTATTTGGAATTTCATTTTTTAGATCTAAATACAGCTTAATTACTAAACTTGATGAATTCTGTGTTATCTATATAGTAAGTTATGATTTTTGGTTATTCAGCTGTGAATTTAAAAACCTAAAAAAATTAGTTCATATCCTCCATGTGTGATATTTTAAAAGGTTTAGCAACAAATGTCTAGCAGCAACTAAGTACAAAGGTCATAGCTGGAAGGGATAATTGTTTTGCTTTACTTCATTTACTGTTCTACATTTTAAGGAAAGTAAGTTTAACTTATTTCTAAATAGTAATAATCTGTATGCATATATAATTGTATTATAATTGAAATGTGACCGTATATTATGAAATACGAAACACACCCATGACAGAGTTGCTTTGTAAAGACTAAGGGTCAGTCTTATATTGTTGGATAAGGTAGAATGAGTGCACATGTGCTACATCATTTGAATTTCTAGACTGTTAGCCAGACACAACTAAAAGATTAATATAATAAAAATGATAGCTATATACATAAATGTATAATGTTATGTGATTTAAGCTATTTAGTCTACATTTATGGCTCTCCTGTTAAAACTAAAGAAGCACAATTTATATTTATTTGCTAATTTTTTTATGGTGATCACCAGATTAGTCATTTCACTTAAACCTGTACAGAAATTCATATATGAAAATAAACAGATAAAGTAATCTTTTTCTTAAGAAATGTTTGATAACTATCTGGACGTTATGAAGATTTCATGCATGAAATTCGAAAATTTTCTGATACACACAAGTATTTGTAATCTTAATATGAACATTACTTTGCATGTTGGACTGGCAACACACAAAAAGGGGGAAAAAAAGAAAAACATTGTTTAACAAACCTTAAGACTTAATAAAATATGATGTTTTGCATATAAAACCCTTATATTATTTAATGATTATCTGCAACATTTCATGAACATACACTTTGTAATTTAAAAGTTGTAAGATGAAAACTATAACAAGTACAAAATGGTTACAAGGTTGGTCTTAAGGACCAAGCCCATGCTGAAAGAGTTAATTAAGGGATAACAAACTAAGTATAACATACAACACTCACCACACCTACAGTTGTAAGAAAATTTATTAGAAATCCCCATTTCATTTCTAGTTTTTAGTTGTGCCCCCCCCAAAAAAAAGGTTATAGGTCAAATGTTGGAAAAAGCAACATCTAAGTAGCAACTATTATTTTTTCACTTAACCCACATCTTTAATATGCTACACAATTATTTTAAAGTTAAGAAAAACACAATAAATGGGCACAAATGATTAAATGTATTATATTTTTTACAAGTTGTTCAAAATGTTTAATCTATATACAAGATGATACAATACTGTCATATGACTGTCTTTACCTTCCTTACCTGTCATCACTGACAAAATATAAGACTTTCATATTCCAAGTTTTACTGCAGGTACCTGTAAGCATATAAAGTGACTTTACAAAGTGACTCAGTATTGGCTTTGTTTTAATAGACTAGTATTTTGTAATATACTGTCACATTTCAATTATTAAACATTACTATTTAGAAATAAGTTATGAAACTTATTGTTCTTAAAATATAGAACAATAAAGCAAAACATTATCTCTTCTAGCTATGACCTATGAAGCTGGTTACCACTAGACATAGGTTGCTAAGTCTTTTAAAATTTTGCATGTGGAGGATATCAAAAAAAGTTTTAAATTTTATATATTTACAGTTGAATAACCGAAAAAATTATAATTTACTACATTAATACCATAGAATGCCACTATAACTTTATTAAGCTTAGTAACTAAGCTTTATTTAAGTTTAAAAAATATGAAACTTCAAACAGACTAAAGACACAACTTATCTTCTTGAAATCTTGGTTCAAAAGAACATGGTAGCCTTCTCACAGATTAAAATGGCTAATAAACCCACTAGGGGACATTCTAAGCTGTAAATTAGTTATTCACATTATATATTGAAGAAAGTGTACTTAAGGAAATATTTTGAAAAATGGAACAAGGTGTGTTTGATTCAGTACAAAAGCCACTTCTTAAAAGAAGATATGAGGTTCTTATTTTACATTCTAGCTTATCAACATTGATAACTTGAGTCCCTAATTTATACAAAACTATAAACTTGGTATTTTGACGTCATAAACATCTAATTTTAACCAGTGCTGCATTCAACATGCCACATCATTCATTAAAAACTATATTAAGATGTGTTATTTCAATATTTACTTTTAAATTAAAGAGATTAAGCGACATATAATATTAGTTTGAATTCATCTACAATTTGATTGCAAACTCATTGACATAAATTTATAAAATACGAGTTCAATTAGATTTTGAATGCCAATCAGCAAATGTGATGACATGACCTTTGACCTGTGGCCTGAAGGGTAACAAGTGATACAAAAATACCTTCAAGATGTAAAGTGTCATGAAAGGATGCTCAATAAAACCCACGGCCTGCAGGCTGGTAGTTCAGTGCCCGAACCACTGGGCCATATCAGGCTTAAGTTGGATAATAGAAAATGTTTTCAAAATTTCCCTCTTGTGTTGTGTTGATGGATACTTTAAAAATATTTAATCATATAGGTCCATTTTTATGTGCAATAACATTCCACACCAAATGCTGTTGGGACTAATACAGTGAGACTCATGTCAATCAAAATAATTAAAATGGTCTGTATACCGAGGGATAAACTGGTTAGAAGGGCATTTAGGCCTGTATTCTGGATGAACCATGAAAAGCATGTGTGGAAATCCAGTTCCAAAATATGCTCCATCTGTGTGGTGATGTCGCGATGACTTGGGGTTGTAGACGTCCATACATTTTGGGCAATACAGCTTGACCATGGCTTCCCCTGGGACATCTGAGAGACCTTCAAGTACATATACAAGTAGCCTGTTAAGTAGCTACCACTATCAAAACATCCTGGCTGTTCAAAAATGTTACAAAATGTTAAAACAATCAAATTAAATCAGTATTGTAACCTGAATCACTCAAATCAGAGTTTTTAAATAAACCACTGAAAACAAGTGGAAGTGTAAAGAACCACACATGATTAGGTTTCTTTTTTTTTATTATTCTTCTAAACATGGCTGGAATTTTTGTAACTTTAAAAGTAACTGGTAAACGTTTTAGCTGTAGCCAAAAAAGTTCATTACAAGCCCTTGTTTGGGTTTTATAAAAAGAAACGTTTAATTCATAAATACGCAATTTTTGTGTAACATTGGCTAGTTTATTTAAATTAGATAGGATGACTTTCATAGTAGATTTCCAAATGTTCACACTTAAATCATTTTAACATTTTTTAAATGAGAATTAGAGATAATCTTTACCTGTTATAATAATTCAGGATAAAATTACAATAATATCAGCATTTCAACACTAAGTCACCAAATTTTTTTATGGGATTAAAAACAAATTAATCTTACTTATAGGAAGCATTGGCTGGCTTTCACAATAAACAAAGTCCCCATTTTGATATTTTTCTATCTGAAAAACAAAGTGGATAAAAAAGAACTATTTACTAAGCTTTAAGTAATTAAGAACCTGATGAAGTACATTGGTTAAAAAAGTTGAAATAAAGAGACAAAGGATAACCTTTAATAGAAATACATACCTTGTAAAAATGCTACATAGAGTACATTTATTAATCCAGTTTAGAGGGCATTCCAACACTTTCTTCTGGCAACAGGTGCTACTATGCTACTACTCTACTATTTGACTATAAATCTTGCAAAAGAAACGTTTTATTACAATAACTATTAACATACAGACTAATTCTTCTAGTTTATAAATGAGTGTGAGGAACTACAGAAACTGTTAGACTTTACCATTTGAGCAATTCCTCGATTTGTTAAAATATAACGGTCATGAATGAGACCGTAAAGCATCTCGGCAGCTTGTTCAATACGATCACTTTGGTTAGGGTTATCTTCCAGTTTATCACCCACAAAAAAAAAAACACAGTGATAAAACACTAAAAAAACAAACAAAAAGAATATTAATTGAACAACACTATTAAATGTGTCCACTATTCACCTAACGTCTGATAAGTCGCAGATAAATGTTAACCAGTCATATATTTTTTATTACCAGATGGTTCTACACAACTATCTCTTGTCATGTAGAGCCATTTGGTAATATAAATAAATAAAATATAAACTTATTAGCAATGTCTATAATAATTATTCAAGCATGCATACATTATTTTGCAACTCCATTATCTTCATCAGATAGGCAAATATATAATAGGTTTATTCAGTATTAGCACACTATGCTCACACAACAAATATGAAATTAAAGACATTTTCAATATTCGGTTGAGAAATGTGCTGGGGAACACACTTTAACTTACGAAGCATACCTTTCAAAAACAGAATACTGGAACAAAAAAGTTGAATCATTTAAAATCATACAATCATATATAAAGAAACTGATTCCATTTAGAGCTGACAAGCAGTTATATTTACGAACATTTGAAAAATAAATGTATAATTAAAAGTAAATAGCTTTTGCTCAAAATATATAAACTGAATCCTTTTAATAGACTACACTGCATTTATAAAGAAAAATGGCAGCACATACACATTTAATTACCATTAATTCTCACACAACCTGTTGTTTCCTCAATAGATTTCTTGTTTAAATTGTACAAATTAAGATACTTTACAAGATGTTTGTCTAAAGAAACAAAAACATGTTGGATTTGTCACCAGGTGGCTAGCTATCCATTAAAACCCACTACATTTTCTGAATATGATATTTAAGTTATTTGAATCTGATCTAGTAAGTGGTTTAGTGTTTCTGATGTCAACATAATAGAAAACTTTACCAATATAATGTATAAGTAAATGATAGCATTTATTGTTTTTTTTTAGTGCAAAGCTACACAATGGGTTACTTGTACCCTGTTCACCACAAAAAATCAAAACCTGGGTCTTAGAACTGTAAATCCTTAAACCCAATATTGGCTCACCAAGGGGACTATAATATATTTACATTTAGAATACACTCAAGATGAATTTTATTAAAAGATATAAAGATAGCATTTAGTTATTTTTTAAATCTTAAAAAGCCACATAAAACATGACCCTTCTAGCTTACAAAAAGTCCTTCATTTTCAGAATGGCTCAGGAATAAGAACTACCAACAGCCTTCTGAAAATTAATTTGTACATCTGTCAAAACTTTTAAAACTGATAGTTTGTGCTGATGTACAGTTCCACACGACAGATCTAAGACAAGTATATTATCAAATATTCTACATCCACTGCTGCATTTTATGGATACCACCCATCTAATAGAACTTATATAATACAGTCAGTATATTCTCAAATTTGTAAAAGATTTATTGAGTTGTTCAGAAATTTGTTCATAAACTATGTATCTGAAAACAGTTTTAAGTTGGTTTTTATAAATTAAGTTTTAACACACCTTTCATTAAAAAAGTTTCTTAGTGTCATATAAGCTAAAAATCTGTGCATTGTAAAACTGTAATTTTTTAAAAATTATTGATAGCAGTTTAAACCAATATGATGGAAAAAGAAACAAAAAGTCCACTTTAACCTAATGAGCATGAATCGGTGCCTATTAATTTGGTAAATTAGTATATTACTCTTAAAATCAAAACTACAACTTTACAATAAAGCTCAAATTCAGTCAGCTGAACCACTAGTTGAATGAAAAGGGTTAACTCCAGACAAACGAGACTAAATCAAGGAATTGTGTAGAGTACAATCTAGACTTAAGTATGCCAAAAGTTATAATTAGTGATTTAGTAAAGTGACATTTCACATATTCTGAATTAACTACCTGGAGGCAAAGTATAAAGTTATCAGGAACAACTGACCTGGCTCAAGGTCCAGTATCATGTCCAGAGCTTCTTTATAATGGGGAACTTGTTCACTTAGACCTGTTAAATTAAATTTATCCTGAATGTAATCTTCATCAACCTATGATGAAAAATAAAAGATAAAAATAACAATCAGTCATAAAATCTACATAACACTGTGTAGAATTCTAAACAAATATCTACAATGAAACAAACAAATACATGGACTTCTAAAACATACAATAGTTTCATCATTCTAAGATTAACAAATACTACTATGTACACACTTCTACATTTATATACATACTAGCAGATGCCAATTGAAATAATTCAGTGGGCACATAAAATATACAGTCAACCTAATTCCTTAGTTCAGAGTTCACTGGCAGCATGATTTTAGTGGGCTGTTTACAACCATATTTTATCATTCTGTGTGTTATTTCAATAAGGAAAATTGTGCTGCATTTGTTTTTAAGCAAAGGAGACTGACTACAATGCATTGTTGGTAAAAATGATTGTTTATTAATGCAATGGGTACATCTATCCCAATACACTGCTCAGGTTCACCAAACAGCCACAGGTATTTTTCCTATTAGATGCCACTTCTTATTTCTGTAAGAAGAGTCAAGTGGGAGATATTCAATTTGTTTGACATGGTACAATAAAATTATGCATGTATACAATACTGACATAATGTATACAATATGTATACCATATACATGATGTATGTGGTAGCTATTTCTACTATGAGAATATTTTAGCCTTTTTGTACATCTCATAAAAAGGGTGGATTGTTTTTACTTTGTGAATGTTTGTAGATACCAAGGATAAATGCTTTCCCACAATTGGCTGCAGACAGAAAAAGGTAGTTGGAGTTTAGATATTGTGGGTTCAAGCATTCAACTTCTAACCTTCGACCGATTTTCCTTAGAAGCTGCCAACAGCATCTGATTTTGTCTGATAGATAGAATATCCCCACATGTGTTTGGGTGCTATAGCCACAGACATTACACATTGGGTGGTGATGACTAACTCTCTTTCCCTCTAGTCTTACACTGTTGAATTAGGGACAGCTGGTGCAGATAACCCTCGTGTAGCTTTATGCGAAATTAAAAAAAAGCAAACAAATCTCAGCTTCAGTAACCTCGAGGCTCCAAACAAAAGGTTAATTAAACTAAACAGTTTCAGGAGAAAATGTGAGGTTAACGGAGGAATTCAATGGGGTTTATCACGAAACATTTTAAAATTAGGGATCAGATCAGATTTGTTTATAACAAATAACACTGTGTAACACAAATTTTGTTCCTGGCTAGTATGTGCTATTTCTTAATTGCTTATGTTGTAAAAGTACAGAAATTGGCCATTATTCCCTTCAAATTTTGCTTTTGTAACCTGGATAATGAAATTTAGAAATAAACTATTTTCTATGTAAAACGGGGAAATTTGCACATTTTCATTTACATAAGGTCTGAATACAACAACATATGAAACAAGATTTACATGTATTTATACTAAAGTTATACAAAAATGTTTAGAAGTAAGTAGTTTTTCGAGATTTGTGACTGTAATGTAAATCACTTTCACGTAGCAGCCCCCGAATAGTCTCCCATCATGTTTTCGTTATACGCTCCTTGGTAACGGCGTTCAAAGTCCAGTATATCTTAGCGGAAGCACTTGCCTTGCTCCTCTGAGTATGCTCCCATATTGTCCTTGAATTTATCAAAATGAGCGTTAAGGATATGGACTTTCAGGGACATACTGCAGCCCATTTTGCCGTAGTTCTTCACCAGAGCCTCAACCAGTTCCACATATTTTTGGGCCTGGTGATTGTCCAAGAAGCCCCGAACCACTACGACTAAGCTGCCCCAAGATTTTTTTGCCTTCCTACTGAGCTTCTTGAGGAATTCTGTGCACTCCAGGATCTTCTTTATTTGTGGTCCAACGAAGACACCAGCTTTGACCTTTGCTTCAGACAGCTTAGGGAAGAAGTCTCGAAGGTCTTGACTGCAGACTCCTTGTCAAGACCTGTGACAAATTGTTTTATGAGACCCAATTTTATGTGCAATGGTGGGAACAACACCTTCTGGAGGTCCACTAGTGGC
The DNA here is from genome assembly GCF_004210375.1 of Tachypleus tridentatus. Classification (NCBI taxonomy): domain Eukaryota; kingdom Metazoa; phylum Arthropoda; class Merostomata; order Xiphosura; family Limulidae; genus Tachypleus; species Tachypleus tridentatus. The sequence continues at coordinate 138,104,747 of NC_134831.1, read as the reverse complement.
TCACATTTGACATTGTACCTCCCCACAGAGAACTCGGTCCGTTTTGGTCTGTGCTTCCTGTTGTAATGCGCTGAGGAGTCCCTGCTGCCCCAAAGGCAAAGATAACAGGGAAACTTGGTAAATCCTCCTTGGAGACCCATCAGGAATGAAACTGTAATCTGAATCTTCAACCTCTACCTCCTCTACTGATTTGCTGCTCTATCTTTATTCTGAGGATGGCTGCTTTCTCTCTGGAGGAGTGGGTACAGGGAACTCAGGACAGTGTGGTACTAGGGCGATGGATGGTGGAAGGTCCGGATACATGATAGCAGATGCATTCTTTATAGTTTATACGATGTCTATGTTTAAAGGGGACATGTTTCTCAAAATCTGATCAAATTAGTATTGTTTTTTGAATTTGCGAAATAAAAGTTATTTAGCACATAATGAGTAGTTAACTTATATTTTGTTAAAGTTATGTCACAGAGTAATCTTGTTGCCACGATACTTGCATATATACTTAGGACTACTGACTGATACTTACGATCTATCACTTAGATCGAAAAGCTTAGAAGCACGCCTATATTAAAGATGTTCATTTCGGCTACTGAAAAAGCCTACATCTAGGCATAATTATGTAATTCGATTGATAAGAACACGAGAATCACAAGAACAAACACACAATTTGTAGGCCTGTGATGCAATAAAATAATTCAACAGACCAAACTGTAGGGAAGGGGATGATTGTATGCACCATACCTCACCTAAAATGAACGAGGGATGTACCTCCCATCCCCCCAGGATCAACGTCTTTCAGTCTTGTAATGTCTAGTTATCTGACGTATTCTAACAATCTATAAACAGAAGAGGTGCCCGTGTGTCCTCAACTTTAACGAACCCCAACCACACCTTGCACGCACCTTAATCTATCCTGTGGTCCGGGAAGTGACACTAGGTGGTGTGGTGGTGGTAATGGGGTCGGCATTTAGATGTGACCTCTTTGTGTGATCCTTGGGCTTCTGTGTATTCCACATGTATTCTGTTGATACATAATTAACTTCGAAAGCACCCTTAGGGCAGCTGAAAGATCAGTTTGGTGTTTGGATTTGACCTCCGTATGTTATCCCCAGTGATCCATGTTTTCTTCTGTTGAACTCTACCAAACGTTCAAGATACTCTTAGGGCATCGCTTGGGAGTGATAATGGGGTTAACACATTAACTGATCTGATTTTCTGTGATACTCCCCAGAGCCCCCTTTCTCTGTGTTGGTTGTGTGTAAGCCTTTCTCTATAAGTGTAATAAAATTGCATAGCTAGGGGTTAGCGTTCAGGTCTCATGCTTCACTCCTCAAGGGATTCTAACAAATAATCGGGACTGTTAGTTTCTAATGCTTTGTGAGCTTTTGGCATTCAAACCACACATAATATTATGTTAATATATTCCAAGTATGGTAGAGATCAGTGCTATGTAAAATATTTTCTCAACCCAAACGAGCCGTTTTGCATATAAAGTGCCATGTGTTTATTACTTAATTAATAAAGATGTATATTTTCTTCAAAATTATTGTGTTTTTCGGAGTTTTCAGTTTGAATATAAGGACATACATAAGTAACACTTCAACTTTTCCTTTTTATAGCATACAAAATATTAGTTGACTAACTTGGATTCAGTCGACTTTCTTATGGACAAGACAGAACGTAACTTCTAGAAATAGGAAGCTATATTTTTGGTCTTTGTATTGGATAAGAGTCAGGAGCAGGTAAGCCCTATAGTTCAACTAAAATGTTGGATGTGTATGCGTTTTGTGTACAAGCTTTACTTCGTTATGTACAACCTGTACAAACATGTACAGGTTTGACTTTGTAAGAACAACTTTCAGAATCTTCTTGTGAACTTTAAAAACCTAGCTATCTAGTGTGACTTTTATAACTTGAACATTTGAAAATTTAATGTTAACAGAATGTTGCCGCATGTTTAGCAATTGTAATTTTTTAAAAAGAGTAAATTAACTTTGTTGTTGACTTTTACTGAAATTCAAGATAACAAGATTAAATTTGGGGTTTTCATATTACGGCTTTAGTTTAATTTAAAGGGGGTGCACATTAAATCTATAATAGCTTTTAAATAAAGATTAAAGTTTCACAATACTCCCATAAATTTGACATAAACCATTGAACACTTTTCTGCTTTTTGTTTTTGCTAACGTATTCCAGTATTATGCGAATCACCAGTTAGCAGGTCTAACTGTTTGCAGGAAAACGCAGTAGTTTTTCTACCAATAAATAAAATAATGATTATTTTTAGGTATTAAGACTTAATAGAAGTAATCAGTATTTTTACTCTACATTAGGCTATTTTTACTATTCCACATTAAACAGTTTTAGAACATTTGCACTTTAATATAGGGTGAAAGAAAATGTTAGACACATATTTTGATAATATACATTGAATAGAAAATCTAAATAAATTTTAATAAATGGTCTTTGGATCACTAACATCAATTTTACATTTTTGTACAATTTGTCAGGACTCAACAGCTCTTAGTTAAAGCATATGAAATGGTGAAGTGACATTTTTATTATTTTTTTTATGCTTTCAATGCTGACTGAAGAATGGACACCATTTTCAAGGAAGACAATAAACTACATCAGATAAAGGTTTCATTATTCTTCCCTTATGTTTCGTCTTATGGCTTTTCAAATATCCTCCACAAATGCGTAGAATAATAAAAAAAGTATAGTATATGTGAAATTGTTTGTTGTCTTCCTTGAAAATGGTCTAACATTTCTCAGAATCAACATCTGTTGTACAACGATATCTTATTATATCTATATTGTTAAATGTGAACAGATATCTACATTGTTAAATGTGAACAGTATATGACATAATCAAGGAAGTATATATTTTTACAACACAGCTCTTTCTCTGTAAATGAAACCAATCATTATGATATGTTAATTTTGTGTAAGTTTCAATAAACTCTTGAGTTTTTATTCATATGTACAAATATAGGCATGCATAGACTGCTTTCACTCACGAGTTCTCAAGAAAACTGTAAAGATCATAAAACAACGTCTATTTTCGTTAAGCCTTATTTGTCATTTCATCACGTTGAATGTATATTGTGCGCAGACACGCTTCGTTGATTTAATTCTGTATATAGAGTTGATAATTTCTTGAGATAATTCCCTTGTTTTAATTAAGGTTGATTCAATATAGCCCTAATCATCTTGTTAAGTGGATAACACTAAATATTGGGATAATTTTGATCTGTGTAACCATTTCTAAACAGACAGAGATAATAAGTTAAGAACAACACTAACGTTTATGGGGATCGGTACAGTTCACCTGAGTTACTTGAACTGCCCACTTTCGCACCAGTTTGTAGTCCAATTCAGTTCTTATTGTCAGTACAGCCTTCTGGTTCTGTGAAACGTCGACATACACTATAGCAACCACAAAAAAAAGTGTATGATAAATATATTTCTGAAATAACATACATGTGAAAATTATAGTACAAAGGAACAGCTTATCTGGTAACCTTGTGATTGATGCTTGTTTATTTGTAGTTAAGCACAGAGTTACACAATGGGTTATCTGTGCTCTGTCCACTACGGGTATTGAAAACCAGTTTCCAGCAACATAAGTCTGCAGACATACCTCTGCGCGGTTAGGGAGGTCGTAATTAATGACATTTTGGTCAATTTGGAACGAAGATGAATGGAAGTTGAAATATTATCTACTCATAATAATCGGTAAACATATAATACATTGTCAAGTAATTTACAATAAAATTTAAATCCACACTAACAGACCAATACTAGTTTATGGATACTAGTTTAGATATTTAAAATTTCCTTTTCAGATCAGAGTGTGCCTGTGTCTGTTGGACTGAAGAGGACGTGAAACATCTGAAATAATATCCGTACAAGTTTGGTATTATTTCGTTTATGTGGATCGTCTAACCACTGACCACTACACACAGTACTGGTTTCAACAGTAATGATTCGTGAAACGTTGGCTTACTTCCAATCTAATTTTGGCGTTCAGTTTATTTATTACTAATGTAAAAAACAACAACCAAACATTTATAAACAGAAGGAACAAGTGTTGAAAGTATCCTTTTATTCTAAAACTGAAAATTATAATACAGTAAATACAATTTATAAATCGCAAATAGTTTTGTGTTATTATTTATTGACTAAAATATACCTCTAAGTTTGTTAAGTTCTTACCGATGATGAATAACTTTTAATACCATAGAATTGGTTTGGTTCATTTTAAGTTTCGCGCTAAGCTACACGAGGGCTCTCTGCGTTAGCCGTCCCTAATTTAGCAGCGTAAGACTAGAGGGAAAGCTACTCTTTTACCAACGAATACTGGGATTCATCGTCAAATTATAACGCCCCCACGGCTGAAAGGGCGAGCATGTTTGGTGCGACCGGGTTTCAACCCCGCGACCTTCGGATTAGGAGTCGAACGCCTTAATACGCTTGGCCATGCCGGGCCCAGTTAAATAAATAACGTAACTTAGGAGAAATGGCTCTGACACATGTCAAAGTTAGTATTCCGCCGTACGTTTTTGTGATACAAACATGTGTCTTTTGTGAATATTATTGTAATTGTATAGGTTTTCTTTATTTGGATGAAAGGTGAAATCGTAAAACTGAAAACAAATGTGTTAGTCAGTCTTCGTGAAGCGAGCTGCATATTCTAACGATAATATAATAATGGTAGATTATAAGTTTAAAAAAAAGTATTTTTAATTCAACAAATAATTGTAAGCATAAACAATTTTAAACGTTTCATAGAATATTATATAGAAATGTACTACAGAACTAATAAAACCTACTGTGTTGATCGGCATTATCCCCACACAGAGTTGGCACAGAGGAAACATCAGTTCCAGCAGCGACAGTGAAAGAGTCCTTTACACAGCGTCCTCTTTGCGGTCCATTGATTTCAGGTTCATCTAATACGAAATGGTGGATGTCCAGACGGAGCATGCAAACAGTTGTCGGAAATAGGACGTCAACAGTGCATGTCCCTGGGCTTTGGTAGCCAGCAGGGAAATTTGGATTCCGAAACAAATTAAGTACAAAGCTACACAATGGACTATATGTGCTCTGCCAACCACGGGTATCGAAACCCGGTTTCTAGCAGTGTGAGGCCGCAGACATACCGCTGTGCCACTAGGGAGCACCTGACATTAAAAAAACAAACAAACAAGAAAACTTGAACCTCTAAGAATTGGCGTCATATAGTGTTGGTGTGTATTATATAGACAGTGTATTTAAAAGTATTTTACCCGTCCACCAACTAACCCAATATTTATATAGGAACTTTTAAAATATGCATGTTTTATGACACTGATTTATTCTTGTGTTTTATTTAGCTAGATAAGTTTCCAGTTATTTAAGAAACAAACGTGAAGCCCATTCTAACATTCAATGTCCACTCCTCACTGGGTTATGTTGTTCTCAGAGTTTTGCGGACTTCGTTATTAATCTCAGATAATAAGTTGGATTTTTATATATCAATATTACATATACAGTCATTTCCTTCTTATTTAGATGTCATTTTGGAACCGGTTTTTTTTTTTTTAAAATTCTGTATAATTTGATCTTGAGTTCATTTTAAAATGGTTTCTTGTTCTAAAAAAAAGCCATCGTTACAGGTAAGATGATTGAACAATTTAAGAATTTTCATCGTAAAGAAACTTTTTACACAGTTAAAATTTAGAATACATATTTAAAGTTACTTAAAATGGGAAGAAGGTTTCTTCAGAAAATTTTTTTCTTTACTGAAGATCTTAATTATGCATTTGACAGAGTAAAGGATGAATCTTAAAATAATGAAAGATGTTGGTGTTATTTTAATTTTGATTGAAAATTTTCTATTGTCTATTGAGTATTTCAAATAAATCTAATGTAATTATAAACCAAATGGATTCAAAATGACATTACGTAAGTGTACTCTATATGGTAGTTTTTATCATCTTATTTTCAATTCCCATTTATATCAAAGATTTGTGACATTGCATTATAATCAATATTAGTTTTTTATAGCACAGAGTTAAAAGTAAAGTTAATAATAACAAAATTGGCATGTTTTTAATATTTTTGAAAATAAATAATGGTAACAGTGAAATTTAATGTTATGTGTCTCTACTATCACATCTTTAACATATAATACGTTTCTTTACTTTATATGGATCAATACATATTTCAGAAAATATATTTATCTCTGTTTTTCTAATGGAGATTATGCATAATATAATTTTTTTAACCGTTGTTCTGATGAAAATCATTATTCGGAAACTATACTTTTTATGAAACAATAATACACGTATGTGGTTAATTAATTACTGATTATTATTATGACCTTTTACAAGCAATATTTTTATATTGTAGAAATAAAAATAATATATAATCAGTAAGTTGAATTTAACAATTCAAATGATAATTATCGATGATTTTTTAACTGAACGTAAGTTTAATTTCAAGCACTAGATAGCAGCACAAAACTATGTTTTTTTGCTTTTGAATTTCGCGCAAAGCTACACGAGGGCTCTCTGCGTTAGCCGTCCCGAATTTAGCAGTCTAAGACTGGAGGGAAAGCTTCTCTTTTACCAATGCATAGTAGGATTGACCTTCACATTATAACGCCTCCACAGCTGGGAGGGCAAGCATCTATTGTGTGACGGGGATTCGAATCAACGACCGTCAGATTATGAGCACCTTAACCACTTAATGATAAAATTATAGTTGTTTTCAATACTTAAATAAAATCTTTGTAATTTGACTTTAGTGAAATACATTAAGGAAGTCTTAAAATGAAAGTATTTTTATCAAGTAGCCTTATGTTTTAGATAATGGTTAAACTAATGTGATTCCAATGTGTTATTTGAGTTACCAGTTAAATTGTAATATTAAAATCAAGCTTTGTTAATTATATGTATATATTAGAATGTAGGCAATTTATTGTATTATAATAAATACAGCCATAAAGGAATTATAAGACATCCAACCATCAAGAGGAAGAGGAACACGTTTGTGACACTAAGTAATAAGTCAAGTCCTACATCATTTTCGTATTCCTGTTTTTAAACATTCCTTTCTGTTTATTAAGTAAAAAATATCAATATAATACCAATTTTAATTAAGGAACTAGTACATAAGGTTGGGATGAAAGTGTTTGACAAAAAATAATTATATTGAAAAACACAGATGTAATTTAAGTTATTCTAATTACTTCTTTTCCACAGGCACTGCATGGCCAGGTTGGTTAAGGCGTTCGACTCTTAATCGCGGGTTCGAATCTCCGTCGCACCAAACATGCTCGCCCTTTCAGCCGTGGGGGCGTTATAATGTGATGGCGAATTCCACTATTCGTTTGTAAAATAGTAACCCAAGAATTGGCGGTGGGTGGTGATGACTAGCTGCCTTCCCTCTAGTCTTAAATTGCAAAATTAGGGACTGATAGCGCAGATAGCCCTCGTGTAGCTTTGCGCGAAATTGCAAAAATAAACAATCTTTTCCCCATTCTTGGTAAGGTTAATAGTACTTACGTATTTGTTTTTTTTCTCTAAATATTAATTTACTATTGTAGGTAAAATGGTGAATTTAAACTGGATGGAATAGCTACTTTTATCGACATATTTACAGTGATCACGTTTTATAAAGTATTTAAAACCTTACTGTGTATGTCATTCATTAATAATAAAAAGATTCTTTTGCAAAAAAAAGCCATAACTTATATTTCTCTTAATATCCCAATTGTTTATATAAGATTTTTTAAACCTATACTGACTCGATATGTGTTCTATTCCAGAAGTATGGCTGTAGCGAAATGTCCGAGAAAAATATATCCTTACATAATGACATACTTTGGATTTACAGTATTAAAAAGGTAATTTTTTGTGGAGAAAATTGTTCTAATGTTTAAAATACAGAAAGATTCATAACGTAAATTTAAAGTGAATATGGCTAAAATTTCTGTCTTTAAAAATCGTTAATGAAGTGTTTTCACTAACGTACTATTATCCTTTACCGAAACTCAACACTAACGTACTAGTATCCTTTACCGAAACTCATCACTAACGTACTAGTATCCTTTACCGAAACTCATCACTAACGTACTAGTATCCTTTACCGAAACTCAACCTTTTATATTTCTGCTGAGTGATTATTAATACAAAAATTCCTCTAAAGTTAAATACTAGCTCTGTAACATAAAAAAATAGTTTCTCAAACATAAGTGAGTTAAATAATAGTTTTTATCGTTTATTACAATAGTACATTTGGACACATATTTTTAGAGTGGAATATATTTCATTCAGCAAATTTCTTATTTTTGTTTGATTGTTATTAAGCTCAATGCTACATAATGGGTTTTTTATGCTCTGCCCATCTTAGGTACTAAAACTCGAATTTTAGCCCTCAGACTTATCACTGAGCGTTTGTCGGGCAGTCATTAAGAAGGATTAGTTATTAATTAAAAGAAGTATTATAACTATCGTGACAACTAATTCCCAGGTTTGTAAGAAAATGAATTTTGTAGTAATTATCTTAGGTAAAGGTGAAGGAAACAAAATACACACTGTGAGGTGATGTAAATGTTTTCTGTAATAAAATAAGTAATTTTGAGGGCACTACTATGTACTAACGTTTTGTTTGGATGAGATAATGTTTGTAGTACATTCATGTAAAAAATAATGATGATTTAATGCTGTACTTTTATATATACAAAACAAAACAACTGCTTTTTAAATTATAGCCTTTCCCAGTGGTACAGCAGTATGTTTGCGGATTCACACCTCTAAAATCAATCAATCAATCCAAACTATAACTACTCTAAGAATCATGAAGGAATACAGCAGCTATGATACATTTTTAAACAATACGACGACCAAATAAACTAAAAACAAAATTCTTATGGAGAACCGTTGCTATTTTTGTATTTAAATAATTTTATCTTATGCGTTGTTCTTTAATTAGTAGCTGAATATGGAGAACGCGAAATCCACAGAAAAACAAGTTTCTGAACTCCTTTACTGAAGCTATATTTTATTTTTTTCTTAGGTTTTGTGTTTTCTTATAGCAAAGCTACATCGGGCTATCTGCTCAGTCCATCTTAAGCTTTGTCCTTAACGAAATATAAATGCATTCATTTGCGATATTATCCCATCAAAAGGCTTAGCAGTAAGATTTAGGACTTAAAACTCTCAAATTCAGGTTTCGATTGCTGTATCAGAACAATTAACCCAAAACAAACAAAACATCTTCAGGAAATTCAGTGTTTTCTTAAACTTAAAGTATTATATTAGATAAATTGTAAGAATGTTATAATTGTACTGTTGGACACCATAAAAATTCTACTTTATAACACTATTTAAAATACCATTAAAATTTATATTACACTATGTAGATATTCTATTAAAGTATTCCTGGATAAAGATTTACAGCAAATATTTATTAAATCAACTTTATCCAACTTAAAGAAATGAAAGTCACTTAATCCTTTGTTGTTTTTTATCGCTGCACTTTCTTTTCACATCTTAAAGTGTTTTTGATTAGATACCATAACCTTTGGCAATACGCACCAACAAACTACGTGGTTAAGGCACTCGACTCGTAACTCGAGGGTCGCGGGTTTAAATCCCCGTCACACAAAACATGTTTGCCCTTTCAGCGGTGGGGGCGTTATAATGTGACGGCCAATACCACTATTCGTTGGTAAAAGAGTAGTTCAAGAGATGACGGTGGATGGTGATGACTAGCTTTCTTACAATGCTAAATTAGGGACGGCTAGCGCAGTTAGCCCTCGTTTAGTTTTGCGCGAAATTAAAAAAAAAAGTACAAACCAAAGCAAATAAGATAGTGACACTTAAGAGTAACCAACATTAACTTTAGGATCGTAACCATATTATTGGGAACAGAGATATATTTTACAGAGCAAACCAAATTCTCTAAAATATATGATGATAGTTTCTCTCCGTAGTAGAATGTTAACAACTTCATTTATAGTAGTGACGTGGAAACTAGATTAACAGTTTCTTGTCATCACCCGCATGCACTCGGTACAACCTTATCAAGTATCATTATGTAAGTTAATATCATGTGGCGCTAAACACTCTTTAGTCAGGAAAATTTCATAAAATTTAGCCAATCTGTGCTTAAAAGTTGACAATGAATAACAACTCGCCACCTGTATTATTCTTTTGAACCCTTGAGCTAGAAACTGTTAATTTATTTTGCTTGGTCTAACCAGCACTTGTGTATCTGCACGCACTTTTACACTACACTTTTGTTGCTCTAAATATACCGTATCGAATCCGATTGACAAATCAACAAATAAAAACGATCCATTTCTGTTCTTAGGTGAAGCTGTAATAAAAATTTCAGACTGCTAGCTCACGTGACTTTTTGTGTAGGTATGCGCAAAAATTCTGATTAAAATTAAGCGGCCAACAGTATCAAAAATTTCGTAACCTCTTAACCCTTTTCTTCAGACGCATTCCTGATTAAATCTTCAGCTTACCAATAAGAGTCTTTTCGTTTCCATAATTATTTCCCTGGATTTTGATTTAATTTGACAAAGTTATTATTTTGCGAATTTATGTTTACAATTACTTGAAAGTAACTCTCGTTTGTTCTGTAAGTAGATTTGATTTGCTTGTTATGAATTTTGCGCAAAGCTACTCGAGGGCTATCTGCGCTAGCCGTCCTTAATTTAGCAGTGTAAGACAAGAAGGAAGGCAACTAGTAATTATCACCCACCGCCAACTCTTGGGCTACTCTTTTACCAACGAATAGTGGGATTCATCGTCATATTGTAACAGCCCCACGGCTGAAAGGGCGAGCATGTTTGTAGTGACGGGGATTCGAACCCGTGATCTTCGGATTACGAGTCGAGTGCCTTAACTACCTGGCCATGCTGGGCTAAAGAGAATTTGAAAAAAAAAACGGAGTTCAAGGCTTTCTCATGTTAACGTGTTGAGGGTGAATTTCTCATGCCTAGGACTAACAAGTCGGGAGGTGCCATTGTGGTGAGAAAAATTGAATTTTATGGGAACTTGGTCATCAATGGAGCCTTTTCTTACAGATATATCTTCTTTTCCATATTCTGGGTACGGTTAATAATATGTATTTACGTAATAAGTTCAACACTGCTTTTATCAGTTTTTTATTTGGACACCGCGTGCCACGTTAACGTCCGTAATTAGAACATTCTATTTATTTTCTTACGTGTAAACGATTATTTTCGTTATAACAATCTGACGAAATGCGTCTGCTTGAAACGTCGCACAAAATAAACTAGAAAAGGTTTTTATTCAGACGTGTCAATTTATTGTGTATTATAATTTATTCAAGTTTTACAATATACATCAAGTGTTTATGATGAAAAAAAAAAAAAACTCAAACCGCAAACACAGTCACTTGAAACCAAAGGAATTTCAAACACAATAACAATTTTAAACATAAATATTTCTAGAACATTCTGTAATAGCATTTTATTCATGATAAAAAGTGCTGAAAAATAAATTATTGTTTTTTTTTATTTCGAGCAATTTTATGAACATGGATTTTGAAGGTATCGAAGGTGAAATCCACTGGCTACAACAGGAATGTCGTTTTCTTCCTCCCATAACTCCAACATTTGTAGCTCAGTTCTATCAAGGTTAGAGGGTTTTTTATACGTATAGATAGAAACTTGTGCCTCCTCGTAATCAAGAAGCCCACTCCTCGTTTGAAGTTCAGAGTTTTCGAAATAATCAACATTTTTAGGTAAACTTAATGCGTCATCTAATTTTCTAACAGAAAGGTCATTTTCTTTTATTTCTTTTATGAATGGAGCAGACGATGCGAATGAAGTTTTACTCATACCTCTCATTCCCGTGTTGTTCCGTGTACTTGATTTTTCAAACATAACTTTCTCAAAGTAAACATCGGTGTTACGTGTGGCCAGTGAGTCTTGTGAGTTGACTTTCGCTGAATTCGGTGATCTGCCCGAAGCGTTATCGGCGACCACGAATACGGATTCATCCGAGTCATTGGTGTCCGTGGTCGTCGCAAACGGAACACCAAAATTTTGAGATCTACGTGAACTTGTATTTTCTTTCAATGCAAAACGAACGGGTTCTTGCTCAACAAACTGCTCGAATGTGATATTTGTGCTATTCTGAACTGTTTGCATATCCAAACCTGTTACATTCTCGCTTATGTCGAGCTTTTTTTGTCTGCTATTCGTAAAATTCAAGCCAGCTCTAAAACTTAGAGAACCGACGCCGCTTTTAGGGTACGGTGTTACAAAGGTAATTTGGAAAGGTAGTAGTCGAGCTGCAAAAATTAAGATGAAAGTGTTAACGTCTCCAGTATGAGTCGTTGTAATATAAATAGTAATAAATACAAAAAAACAAGATGGTGTTTCATCACTTCCTTAAAAAAAATTAAGCTTAAGCAATATTATACTGTGATTATGAAAGTTCTGGTTTTGAATAGACGTCTTAGCGATATATTGTCATTTTATGATTTGTGATGAGAATTATATGCGGGACTGCTGAAATCTTATTATACCTTATGCCATTTCAAAATCACAGTAATAAATATTATCCTGGTTAAAACTAGGACAAGCTCTGTTGTAGTTTTTTTGTTAAATAGATAAATATTACATAAGCAAAAAAAAATATTATTCAAAGTTGAATTAAAAAAGGAGACAAATCTAAAACAATCATATGTTTAAACTAGGGCTCGGCCTGGACAGGTGGTTAAGGTACTTGACCCGTAATCTGAAGGTCGCGGGTTCGAATCCCCATCACACCAAATATGTTTGCCTTTTCAGCTGTGGCGGCGTTATAGTATCACGGTCAATACCACTATTCATTGGTAAAAGAGTGTCCTAAGAGTTAGAGGTGGGTGGTGATGACTGGCTGCTTTCCCTCTACTCTTACACTGCTAAATTAGGGACGGCTAGCGCAGATAACTCTCGTCTAGCTTTGCGCGAAAATTCAATTAAAAACATAAAAAAATGTGTAAACTAGACTAAAATAGCTAAGCCTAACCAAGGAAAAATTAAAATATCTAGTCTTCCAAAATACATATCTAGAAAGAATGTATAACATCCAAAATCTCAAACAGTGTCAAGCCACACTGGAATGTATGATGTTCCGTCTTTAGAAATGCAATTCCACAATGATTGCATAATATCCAGCTTGCTAAAATGTTAAGATATACTAAACGCAATCCTCAACCTACTAAAACAGTGGTTCTCCAATTCGCAAACCGCCTGAATTTCTTTTTAATCTAGGCGGGACCATAATAAGATTTATACACTATACTTCCCCTTTCTTTATCTCACCGCTCAACATTTCTATGGATCAACTAAAGACAACCCTTGGACAGGACTATAGATTAAGAACAGCTGTACCAGGATGCCAAGCCATTATCAGTATACAATCTAGGATATTTGAGATTTAATCTATTCATCAAGTACAGTTGTTTCTACCGTCAGCAGGTCAATTAAATCCAATACATTTCTTCTAGCCTGCTCCGAACGAAAATCAGCGATGATATATTCTAATATTGATACTAAATTAATTAACTACAGTTATCTGTATGTGTATATACAAAAATAATACTTATTATCGTTATGTGTTTAATTATTAACTTAGAATATTGACTTGTTAAAATTATAAACAAATTATTGTTGTGTTAACTCTGTTGGTCTTACAGTTGTGTGAAAATCTACTTACATGTTACCATTCCATTAGCAAGTCCTTTCCCACAAAAACGGTCCCCCACATTTCCTTTCGTTAACGAGCCTAACGATCCAGTTGGGATGAGGAGATATCCTACTCTACACTGTGTGTCCGTGTGTGGTCCGATATCAAATCCGTTATCGTCCTCTTCCTTATACTGCCGGATGAAATAATTATGAATAACTTTCCGATAACAATAACTTACAAAACTGAACACATTTCTTAACACTTGTAAATGATTATATCTGTATGTTAATTGTGCGAAATTCGAAACAAACTTGTAAAAAATCTTTTAAAATAGTCCTAATAACCCTAAAGTTTGCATAAATTGTTCTAAAATTATTTATTTAATGTGTCATAGGAGGTAAACAATGGGATAAACATGCTGAAAACTAAATCTACTCACGTAGACATATATATATAGGAAAATTATCTCCAATGCCATTATATAAAGAGAAACGTTTTACCAAATGTAAGAAACGTCAACGTAAAATAGCAAATGACAATCTTCATTCAATGTCTCCGTGCCACTACCAGTAACGTCTTTCAGTCTTGTAATGTCTAGTTATCTGACGTATTCTAACAATCTATAAACAGAAGAGATGCCCGTGTGTCCTCAACTTTAACGAACCCCAACCACACCTTGTACGCACCTTAATCTATCCTGTGGTCCGGGAAGTGACACTAGGTAGTGTGGTGGTGGTGATGGGGTCGGCATTTAGATGTGACCTCTTTGTGTGATTCTTGGGCTTCTGTGTATTCCACATGTATTCTATTGATACGTAATTAACTTCGAAAGCACCCTTAGGGCAGCTGAAAGATCAGTTTGGTGTTTGGATTTGACCTCCGTATGTTATCCCTAGTGATCCATGTGTTATTCTGTTGAACTCTACCAAACTTCCAGGATACTCTTAGAGCATCGCTTGGGAGTGATAATGGGGTTAACACATTGACTGATTTGATTTTCTGTGATACTCCCCAGAGCCCCCCTTTCTCTGTGTTGGTTGTGTGTAAGCCTTTCTCTATAAGTGTAATAAAATTACATAGCTAGGGGTTAGCGTTCAGCTCTCATGCTTCTCTCCTCAAGGGATTCTTACAAATAATCGGGACTGTTAGTTTCTAATGCTTTGTGAGCTTCTGGCATTCAAACCACACATAATATTATGTTAATATATTCCAAGTATGGTAGAGATCAGTGCCATGTGTTTATTACTTAATTAATAAAGATGTATATTTTCTTCAAAATTATTGTGTTTTTAGGACTTTTCAGTTTGAATATAAGGACATACATAAGTAACACTTCAACTTTTCCTTTTTTATAGCATACAAAATATTAGTTGACTAACTTGGATTCAGTCGACTTTCTTATGGACAAGACAGAATGTAACTTGTAGAAATAGGAAGCTATATTTTTGGTCTTTGTATTGGATAAGAGTCAGAAGCAGGTAAGCCCTATAGTTCAACTAAAATGTTGGATGTGAATGCGTTTTGTGTACAAGCTTTACTTCGTTATGTACAACCTGTACAAACATGTACAGGTTTGACTTTGTAAGAACAACTTTCAGAATCTTCTTGTGAACTTTAAAAAAACCTAGCTATCTTGTGTGACTTTTATAACTTGAACATTTGAAACTTTAATGTTAACAGAATGTTGCCGCATGTTTAGCATTTGTAATTTTTTAAAAAGAGTAAATTAACTTAGTTGTTGACTTTAGCTGAAATTCAAGATAACTTGGATTTTTTTAAGCTTAAATTTGGGGATTTCATATTACGGCTTTAGTTTAATTGAAAGGGGATACACATTAAATCTATAATAGCTTTTAAATAAAGATTAAAGTTTCACAATACTCCCATAATTTTGACATACACCGTTGAACACTTTTCTGCTTTTTGTTTTTGCTAACGTATTCCAGTATTATGCGAATCACCAGTTAGCAGTCCTAACTGTTTGCAGGAAAACGCATTCGCACATGAAATCCTACACAGGCGCATCTTATAGCCTATAAGCTTTGTGTAAAAATTGTTATTTTTATTTTATTTTTATGTTGAAAAAAGTTTCGTATTTATGCTGTAATCACGAATATTGTTAGTATATTAGCTTAATTTTGCAAAAAATGAAAACAGATGCTTACTGTAATGCTACAAAAACCTAGTTCACGTCTGATACAAATTGTTTGACTTAAACCACTGAGGTAGTGTTGTCCTAGCGGTTGAGGAACGTAGTTAAAGCTCTTGATGACGTTTGTTGACCCCGTGTAGTACTGTAAACAGCCAATAGGAGCTGCAAATAATGACAAATAAACACTTAAAACATTCGATAGACAAAAATACCTCCAACATTTTAGATTTTTCAAGAGCTAATTTAAATATTCTGTGCAATTAAGAAAGATATATTAAATTGTCTATATTTGTTAGTTTTACTTGTGATCTATCTTTGAACAGAAGTAAATAACAAATTGAGTCACAGGGAAATACATTCGCTATTTAAAACAAAAAAAAAACATGAATAGTTTTTTTACCAATAAATAAAATATTGATTACAAAATCATAGGTATTAAGACTTAATAGAAGTAATCAGTATTTTTACTCTACATTAAGCTACTTTTACTATTCCCCATTAAACAGTTTTAGAACATTTGCACTTTAATATAGGGTGAAAGAAAATGTTAGACACATATTTTGATAATATACATTGAATAGAAAATCTAAATAAATTTTAATAAATTGTCTTTGGTTCACTAACATTAATTTTATATTTTTGTACAATTTGTCAGGACTCAACAGCTCTTAGTTAAAGCATATGAAATGGTGAAGTGGCATTTTTATTATTTTTTATGTTTTCAATGCGGACTGAAGAATGGACACCATTTTCAAGGAAGACAATAAACTACATCAGATAAAGGTTTCATTATTCTTCCCGATGTTTCATCTTATGGCTTTTCAAATATCCTCAAATGCGTAGAATAATAAAAAAGTATATGTGAAATTGTTTGTTGTCTTCCTTGAAAATGCTCTAACATTTCTCAGAATCAACAACATCTGGGTACAAAAATATCTTATTATATCTATATTGTTAAATGTGAACAGTATATGACATAATCAAGGAAGTATATATTTTTACAACACAGCTCTTTCTCTGTAAATGAAACCAATCATTACGATATGTTAACTTTGTGTAAGTTTCAATAAACTCTTGAGTTTTTATACATATGTACAAATATAGGCATACATAGATTGCTTTTACTCACGAGTTCTCAAGAAAACTGTAAAGATCATAAAACAATGTCTATTTTCGTTAAGCCTTATTTGTCATTTCATCACGTTGAATGTATATTGTGCGCAGACTCGCTTCGTTGATTTAATTCTGTATATAGAGATGATAATTTCTTGAGATAATTCCCTTGTTTTAATTAAAGAACGAGAAAGTTGATTTAATATAGCCCTAATCATCTTGTTAAGTGGATAACACTAAATATTGGGATAATTTTGATCTGTGTAACCATTTCTAAACAGACAGAGATAATAAGTTAAGAACAACACTAACGTTTATGGGGATCGGTACAGTTCACCTGAGTTACTTGAACCGCCCACTTTCGCACCAGTTTGTAGTCCAATCCAGTTCTTATTGTCAGTACAGCCTTCTGGCTTTGTGAAACGTCGACATACACTATAGCAACCACAAAAAAAAAGTGTATGATAAATATATTTCTGAAATAACATACATGTGAAAATTATTGTATAAATGGACAGCTTATCTGGTAACCTTGTTATTGATACTTGTTTATTTGTAGTTAAGCACGGAGTTACGCAATGGGTTATCTGTGCTCTGTCCACTACGGGTATTGAAAACCAGTTTCCAGCAACATAAGTCTGCAGGCCGTAATTAATGACATTTTGGTCAATTTGGAACGAAGATGAATGGAAGTTGAAATATTATCTACTCATAATAACAGGTAAATATATAATACAATGTCAAGTAATTTACAATACAATTTAAATCCACACTAACAGACCAATACTATTTTATGGATACTAGTTTAGATATTTAAAATTTCCTTTTCAGATCAGCGTGTGCCTGTGTCTGTTGGACTGAAGAGGACGTGAAACATCTGAAGTAATATCAGTGCAAGTTTGGTATTATTTCGTTTATGTGGATCGTCTAACCACTGACCACCACACACAGTACTGGTTTCAACAGTAATGATTCGTGAAACGTTGGCTTACTTCCAATCTAATTTTGACGTTCAGTTTATTTATTACTGATGTAAAAAACAACAACCAAACATTTATAAACAGAAGGAACAAGTGTTGAAAGTGTTCTTTTTCTTCTAAAACTGAAAATTATAATACAGTAAATACAATTTATAAATCGCAAATAGTTTTGTGTTATTATTTATTGACTAAAATATACCTCTAAGTTTGTTAAGTTTTTACCGATGATGGATAACTTTTAATACCGTAGAAGTGGTTTAGTTCATTTTATGTTTCGCGCAAAGCTACACGAGGGCTCTATGCGTTAGCCGTCCCTAATTTAGCAGCGTAAGACTAGAAGGAAAGCTACTCTTTTACTAACAAATAGTGGGGAATGACCGTCACATTATAACGCTCCCACTGCTGAAAGGACGAGCATGATTGGTGTGACCGGGATTCGAGCCTACGACCCTCAGATTACGATCCGAATGCCTTAACCATCTGGCCATGCCGGGTCCCCTAGAATGTGGGTATTTCTCTTACAGTAAAGCAAAGTCGCATCGGACTATCTGCTGTGGCCACCGAGGAAAATCGAAACCCTGATTTTAGCGCTGCAAATTCGAAGATTTACCACTGCCCTAGCGAGAGGCTAATTTCCTAGATGTTATTATAAAAATCTTTTCTTATTTAAATAACTGTGTAAAAGACCCTGTCTACACATAATTTCATATCGTGCCATTGTTGTTTAATTCATCTACTGTAAGAATGTTTCTCAACTGGGTTGTTTGAATGCTTGAAGGATCGCAAACAGCTAGTAAAGCTTGATATTTTATGTACTAAAACTATTTATTGGGTTGCGATTGTCCATCAGTGTTTACAAATGGGTCCTGAACAATGTTCCTTTTAACTATTCAATTCATGTGAGAAATGAATTTTTTCATACGCACCAGTATCAAGACAATACATGTCAGCAGTTTTTTTTTTAGGGGCGAGAGTCATTTTTAAATCACCGAACCTATTGGATCATTAGGCCGTTTTACAATGGTACGAATAGGTTATTTGGGTTTTAGATCTACCGACTGCCAGGATCATAAAGCCCGTTTACGTGTTGAAACTCTTCCCCGTTACTGAAGATATGCGCGGCTGATATAATGAAGTACGCGGCATTGATTTGTTGTTCTGGAGATGCTCAGATTAGAGGAAACGCTGGCTCTGAACAATAAAAGAAGGTTGATAAACAGCGCACTTCAAAATGCAGAGAACGAACAATAAAGATTCCTTTAATAAAATAATATCTAACTAACTAAATAACGTAACTTAGGAGAAATGTCAAAGTTAGTATTCCGCTGTACATTTTTTGACACAAATATATGTTTGTTTGTTTTTTTTTAATTTCGCGCAAAGCTACTCGAGGTCTATCTGCGCTAGCCGTCCCTAATTGAGCAGTGTAAGACTAGAGGGAAGGCAGTTAGTCATCACCACCCACCGCCAACCCTTGGGCTTCTCTTTTTACCAACGAATAGTGGGATTGACGGTCACATTATAACGCCCTCACGGCTGAGCAAGGGCGAGCATGTTTGGTGCGACGGGGATGCGAATCCACGACCCTCAGTTACGAGTCGCACGTCTTAACCCACCTGGGTATGCCGGGCCCACAATCATGTCTTAACTTTTGTGAATATTATTGTAATTGTATAGTTTTTCTTTATTTGGATGAAAGGTAAAATCGTAAAACCGAAAACAAATGTGTTAGTCAGTCTTCGTGAAGCAAGTTGCATATTCTAACGATAATATAATAATGGTAGATTATATGTTTAAAAAAAGTATTTTTAATTCAACAAATAATTGTAAGCATAAACAATTTTAAACGTTTCATAGAATATTTTGTAGAAATGTACTACAGAACTAATAAAACCTACTGTGTTGTTCGGCATTATCCCCACACAGAGTTGGCACAGAGGAAACGTCAGTACCAGCAGCGACAGTGAAAGAGTCCTTTTCACAGCGTCCTCTTTGCGGTCCATTGATTTCAGGTTCAGCTAACACAAAATGGTGGATGTCCAGACGAAGCATGCAAACGGTTGACGGAAATAGGACGTCAACAGTGCAAGTCCCTGGGCTTTGGTAGCCAGCAGGGAAATTTGGATTCCGAAACAAAGTGCTGTTACGTTTAATTGTTTCACCACAGGTTTTTGTCACTTGAAGTATTGAAAGATATCATTGTTTTAGAAAAAAATGTCGAAGAAAAATTTATCAAAAATTATCAAATTTATTGTTAATAAAACACGACTCTGTGTTTACTTTAGAATTTTGCTCAAAGTTACTTGAGGGCTATCTGCGCTAGCCGTCCCTAATTTAGCAGTGTAATACTAGAGAGAAGGCAGCTAGTCATCACCACCCACCGCCAACGCTTGGGCTACTCTTTCACCAACGAATAGTAGAATTAATCGTACATTATAACGCCCCCACGGCTGAAAGGGCGAGTATATTTGGTACGACCGGGATTCGAACCCGCGACCGTCGGATTACGAGTCGAACGCCTTAACACGCTTGGCCATGCTGGGCCTAAACACAGAGTCAAAAAAGAAGTCAATCGTAACAACAAGACTTTTTTTCTCTTTTGAGAAACAAACAAAAACAACACATTAAGCGTCAAATTTACCTAAATAATTCGAAATTAAATGTCAATGTATTGATTCGTTTAAAGATAGGAACAATTTTATTTACATTTGGTGATTTAAGAAAGTCACAATAAATTAAAAGTAGTGGTAAAATAAAATCATGGTAAAAACTCACCTAAAATTTTGCCTGAAATTGTATTGCATTCTTTTTCAGAAAGACAACGACCGTTGTTGGTGGTGCAAAAGCATCCATCTGCTTTATTTACTATAACACTTCCACCCTTAGATATCTGGATAATAACGTTTCCAACTTCTGGTACAAACACTGTGAATAATAAACAATAATAAACAAACCAACTTTTAGTTCTTAGCGACTTCATTATATTTTATAGAACTGTATCATTCTGTTACACATCAATAACGTTGTTGATGGAACATCATTCATCTTAAAGAAAGGCCATTGTCGTCATACGTATACCAAGTTTAAATATTACTTTGTTACACACAAATAACGTTTGTTAATATAACATCGTGCTCTTTAAATAAAGAATTGTTATTGTTGTTTTGAATTAAGCACAAAGCTACACAAGGAGCTATCTGTGCTCTGCCCACCACGGGTATCGAAACCCGGTTTTTAGTGTTGTAACTCCGCAGACATACCACTGAGCCACTAAAATAAAAGAAGGTCATTATCGTGAAATGTATATTTGGTATATCATATGATTATTACTTCTGTAAACTGACCCAAAGATCATGCTGACAAGCCTGAAATGAAAACGTGAGTTAACGTGTCTTGTATTTTATATCAGTCATGTTTTTGTGTATAAAAACAAGTTGTTCTCTGTTCTAAAGACAGGGAATGAAGTATGTTATACAGTATCAGTACAGGTAGGGAATGAAGTATGTTATACAGTATCAGTACAAGGCAGGGAATGAAGTATGTTATACAGTATCAGTACAAGGCAGGGAATGAAGTATGTTATACAGTATCAGTACAGGTAGGGAATGAAGTATGTTATATAGTATCAGTACAGGTAGGGAATGAACTATGTTATACAGTATCAGTACAGGTAGGGAATGAAGTATGTTATATAGTATCAGTACAGGTAGGGAATGAACTATGTTATACAGTATCAGTACAGGTAGGGAATGAAGTATGTTATACAGTATCAGTACAGGCAGGGAATGAAGTATGTTATATAGTATCAGTACAGGTAGGGAGATTCTTAAACAAAATATTTAGACTTATTTGTACGAACTTTGTGATAAATATTTCAAATATAGCTAAAAAAAGATTCAATATAGATTTGGAGATAAATATAAATGTTTCGATATTTATTTAGATTTCAATTCCTAATTTCATTTTCATTCGTGACGTGAACGTTCTCATCCAATGATCGGGCAACCAATTGCAATAGTAAATCTGGTCATCTCTGATTTATTATTTCTAATTGTGTTCGAAGTTGCACTAAAATATCATAATTAAAATGTGGATCTTTTTATAGAAAATTTATTGTCATTCCTTTATGATATTTTTACGTTTCTGCTCAGGCGATATAATCCATAAAATTATATCGTATTTATTTTATAAGCCATTTAAATTCCTAATGAAGCAAACATTTGGTATTTCACTTACAGTATTTGTTAACAGAAATCTCAGAAGCCCGGCAGCGATTCGGAAGAAGATGAACAAAAGCTTTAGTCTCCACAATATCATTATCTGTAGGAAGAAACTAAATAAATGACGCTGTTTATACTGGTTAAATCTTATACAAGTTAGAGCACTGCAAATTTTACCTCCACCAAATCTACATGTATAAAGATGTGTGTAGCATAATAAACGAGTGTAAGAAAATAGTAGGCGTAACAAAAATTATTGATAATTTTAAATACGTCATACACACGATAACATAATTTATTAATCAAGCATCTCAAACATGTGTGGCAACATTTTAATAACTGGACTTTTAAATGTATAACAGTTGTATATACGTGTACGTAGTTTTTCTTAACATCTATATCCATTTGTAATTTATTATTACAATGGAGCTTTTGATGTATACATCCAAAACTCGGATTTCGGTTAATATACTTGAAAAGACGGTCACAGCAATATTAACATACACTAATATAAAAAAAAATATATTATTTTTATCCTAAAATTAACCCTAACATTATCCTAAGCACATGGCTTATAACAAGTTATTAAATATTTTTATGTATTGTTCCTTTCGATGTGTAGTCAATTAATCTTGGATGAATATTTTTAATTTCATTAAAGTATTTTTTATAAGTTTAAGTTCTCAAATATCATAGGCATTTGTTGTCAACATTTTTCTTCGCTACCTACTTTTGCTAACACCATCAAATGCTTTCGTGGAACAGGAATTTTTAGTATGAACGACACCTTAGGCACACAAGGACTAAATAGACATGTCAAAGTATCTATGGGTTTGGCTTATTTGAATTTCGTGCAAAGCTAGCTATACGAGGGATATCTGTGTATATCTTTGGGATTCAGATGTAGTAGTACTTAATTTTGAACTACTGGCCAGAGATAAGATGTCCATCCAACAAAGCTCGACATGGCTACGTGGTTAGGGCGCTCGACTTGTAATCTGAGGGTTGTGGGTTCCCCGTTACACCAAATATGCTCGCCCTTTCAGCCGTGGAGGCATTATAAAGTGTCAGTCAATCTCACTGTTCTTTGGTAAAAGAGTAGTCTAAGAGTTGGTGATGATTAGCTGCCTTCCTTTTATACCGCTAAATTAGGGACGGCTTGCGCAGATAACCATCGCGTAGTTTTGCGCGAAATTCCAAAACAAACAAACAAACAAGTTTAGCCCATACAATAAAATATTTAAAACTCAGAAATAGTCAAATCAATCATTTTGGTTACATTGTGTATCGATGAAATTAAGCCTGTTTTCTTAGCAGTTGGTGGTCCGGCATGGTCAGGTGGTTAAGGCACTGGACTCGTAATCAGAGTATTTTCCAAACGCGATATTTAGAACATCACACAAGAAAAAGTCAAAAAGCATATTTTAGAACTAGCTGGAGTACCGGTCCCCTTAACGGAAGTTATGTAAATCCACGATTAATGAAAGATTATCTTAGGACACGAAAGTTGCTTCCTTTATATGCAATTGTAAAAATCGTCCATAAAAACTGCAAAAGACAAAATATGAAACCGCAACTTTGCATGTACCTCCGCATGAAAATAAAAAAAACAACCTTAATGCCAAATTTGGTGAAGATTTACCGACAGGGGGCGAAATAGCGGTAAAAAATGCACAAAATACCGCAAAACAAAATATGCATATATGAAGATCCCCACCAAAGTTACATACATAAAGTAGTTACATAGACATACAACAAACAGTTGTGTTACATTTATATAGATTAGGTCGGAAATATTATATTTTTCTTGTAAACGAACTAACAGAGTCAGAAATAACGTGATGCTTAATGGTTATGATGAACAGAGCTCATGGTTTCAACGTCTAGCCAGCTCTAGAGTACAATAAATTATTGGAGTCGTTTACATTTCACGCCATCTATGAAAAAAAAAAAAAAGAGTTGGTAACAAATATATTCTGTAATAGCGCGGGAAGATTATTGCACAGGACTTTTTTCTATACGGACACGTGACTAAAACAAGGCAAACTATAGAGCCATTTTGCTATCACTAATAACATTTTAATGAGGTTCACTCTACTCGATTATATTACTTGCACATGATACTGATTATATATATATTATTATAGCACCTATCCGACTTTAATTAGAATTTAAATGTTCTGAACAGCTATTATTCTATTATGTATACAAAAAGACCGTTAAATGGACTTTCCTCTTATCAATCTTCCTATGTACAATTGTACACATGTCTAATCGATATTAGTATGTTTCATTAATAAAGTTTTAATTTGCTATTTCATTTTCTTTCATACTTAGTACCATACAAATTACAGAAATTATTCAACACTCTAGCTTTAGAGTTAATGTTGAGGGTTTGAAAAGAAACCGAAACATGCCAATCAGAGAGCATTTGTTATCTTTTTTTTTGCTCTTTAGAAAACTAAAATGACTTCTGAATAGTTTATTCCAATAATACTATTTATCGCTCTATAGTTTGTTTGTTTGTTTAGAAAAATATAATAAATTAGATAAGTACGTTGATAATCATGCTGAAATATTGTGGAAACAAAAAATGTTTACTTAATAACCAATCACCACACATATAAATATAATAAAGTAAAAACTATGTGTGGTCATTGTTAAGCAGTTAAACTAATTTAGCTGGAGTTAACCTGGTTAGCACTCTTTTATAGAATCATCAGTATAAAACAATATGTCTTAGCGTCTTTTTATAGATTGTAAAGTCAAACCAAATGGTTCCTCATTCTTAGTTACACAGTTTAAATAATACACTTACAAATTAATGCAAACCATGAGTTAGTTCTAATTTACTACTAAAAAAACAGACTTACCAATTTTAGACGTGTTTACAGGTGACCAGCGCGTAGTAAGTTTTTGCGTCTGTAGCCTCTCAATGCCAATGAACTTTAAGTTGTTTGAATGACCAAATTAGACTTTGTACCTTAAGCCAATATCGATAGTGACGTCATGTAGGTCACTTAATTACTTATCTTTCAGATAATTTGTGTATATTTCATATAGACACGTTTTTGTTACAAGTTAAGAGCTATATAGTTTGTGATTAAGTAACATAATTTTTTTGTTTATACTTAGGCACTACTTTTATTGAATGTTGAATCAAAAACATACACAATTGTTCAGAAATATAGTGATGATCCCTTAGATAAATTCCCGACAGGCTTCTTAATAAAAGCTTCCTTGTCTATGTGAGGTCAGTAACCTGATGTAGGAAGTAGTAAAGTAAAATAATGTTTTATGCTCACTGAAACTCAGTGTTACTTTTCATAAAGTGGTTTAATTTAACAAAATCCGTTTAGAAATTAGCATTAGTTTTCCTTGGTCACATTAAAATAAAACAAAATATAAGATTCTTACAACTGAGAAGTAAGATGGTACGACCCACAATTTCACGGGGTTACAGTTGTGAGCTTCCAAACATAAAACACTAATGTCCGGGGCTCAATTCCTCGCAATAGAAACAGCAGTCTACTATGAGATAAACAAACAATAAAAAAAACAGTGACATAAGAAGTGAAAGGTGGTTCTATCCTAACCGAATTTACTTCCGAACGTGTTATCTAGTAAGTAGTTTCATTATATTTGCTTTTCCATTTTTTTTTTTAGAATTCTAGAAGGATTTCTGAAGAGGCCTGGCATGGTCAGGTGGTTAAGGCGTTTGACTCGTAATCTGAGGATTACGGGTTCTAATCCCCGTCACACCAAACATACGCGCCCTTTCAGCCGTGGTGGCGTTATAATGTTATGGTAAATCCACTATTCGTTGGTAAAAGAGGAGCCCAAAAGTTGGCGGTGGGTGGTGATGACTTTCCTAGAGTCATATATTGCTTATGTAGAGACAGCTAGCGCAAAGAACCCTCGTGTAGCTTTGCGCGAAATTCAAAACAAACAAATAAACAACATATTTGCTATTACTACATTTTAATTTTTCATAAAAGACAATTTCTACAACCTGTCAAATTAAAATAATAGTTATATAGATACACTGACAGAGAGAGAAGAAATTTAAAATATTATTATGTTACGTATTAAGAGTTTAAATAGCCGGAAAGTTTAATTTTAATTTAGAATTTAATTGAATGTGTCAAGTCTATAATTTTGCCACCAAGGTTGATACACACAATTATTTTCTTAACAGAAATATATTTTAATATAAAAACAACAATTCGGTTTATAATAATAGTTATTACAAATAATGATTTCTATTCAAACGTTTTATAAACTTACAAACAATATTGAGTCTCCTGTATGATCTGGAACTGAATAATTTATTGACGGTTCACAATGAGCGAATTATTTTCGAGTTGATATCAATACAGTTCACTTAACGGGAAGCTCTCTTCTTGGCTGATATCACGCTGTTTACAAGCTGACTTTTCACTGACAAGATATCTAATATCTTTATGAAATACCAACGTCCGAAATAATGTTTGTAATGTTCAAAATCTGTAAACGTTACTGGTAAAATATCTTTAGTTAATTGATTGACAATAATTTATCATAGTTATACCTTTCGATCTTATAGTATACTAACTATAGCAAACCAGCAACATAAACCAATCTCTTCCCGATGTGTTAGATTACTTTTTATAAGCTTAAGAGGAGAGTTTTTAGAAAATTCATCTAAGGCAACAATACTGAAGACACACTTGTGCTTTCGTAAAACATATATTGTTGAATTTTACACTCGAGAATCTTCTAAAAATTCATGGAATAGGCGGGAATTTCGCTATAGACATTTAACAGTATTAAGTTACATGCATTTCTCAATATATATTTAACTAAAACAAACATCAGTATTAAAATGCATTACATGAGTAAACCCGCTACGCCACACGGAGACAATCGGTCAGTAATTCGTTTTACTCTCTATTGTATTGTTATTAAATATTGTATATATATATATATTAACACCAGATACGTAATGTAAATAACATTCTTTTAGTACCACTATTTTTGCTATTATTATACACTTGAGAATGTTGGCACCACTTTCGACACAAGCTTTTCTTCTCTCTACTAATAATCCTCTCAAATTTATTCAAAAATAGTATCCAATTAAACTTGATATAAGTGTTATTTACTCTTTTTACATATTTTCAAGCTAGTTGACTAATGTGACATTTGTCCAGAATTTTTACCTTTCTCTCAATTCTAGACGCCAATACATTGAAGATATCATTTCGAGATCTTACCTGACGTGAATTATGAGGAAAATTTTACAAACAGGTTACAATTAACAACACGATTTATGCATGGAATAAGATAATTATTATACATATCTGGAAATGACAACTCTTTCGCAAATGGTCATTCCTGTTAAAAGTTTCGGTAAAAAATAGACTTATTTAATTTATAGCAGCAGAAACGGATCAAAAGAGATGGACACATGAATCTCCATGGATCGAAGAAACTAAGAGAAAGACAAAAATGATTAGAAACTGGATATTTCATTGAAAAATGTATTTCGCAATTGTATCACTATGACAAAAGCTATTTTAGTGGTTTCATATAAACCTGTTAGTTTGTAACTTTTTAACAACATGTTTTACAGTTCTTCTTTCAAAGAAATTTGCTCGGACATAGTATTGATTGTTCTAATAATAGTTTCTAGCTTCTAGATGGAATTTATTACATTTTAAATATTATGACTATTTAGTTTCAATTAGGTAACATGAGATGGCGCTACTACTATACGTTTCTTTATTTGTAGGAATAGCTCTTTTTAACGAAAGTTTGTTTGTCTATACGTAGTTAAGCACATAGTTGTACATTAGCTCATCGCGGGTATTAAAACCTAGATTTTGCTCATGTAATTTCGCAGACGTACTGTTGTACTACTTGAGAAGTGGGCGAAGAAAGGTGGGAAAGCCAAAAAGCGTATCACGTGATAGCACGCAATCAAAGTTACTGATGAACGAATTAAGCTAATTATAGTATTAAACATTTGAACATAAAGTTTGAAAATAAAACGAAAACATTTGAAGCACAGCCTAAAATACGGTCATATAATGAAATATTTCAAATATACATAGATATACTGAAATATATCTTATATTTTAAAATTTAGGATATAGTAGTAAAGAGAACTATAGGCTTTACTTGTTACAACACAAAATTCTTTAGTTTTGTTTAGCCCAGGCAAGACAAACTGAGAGAGATTTTGGATAAACAAGTGCTTACTATTTGAGGACAAATTACAATTGTAAGAAAAACAGAACAGGTCAATTCTAATTGCGAAAGAGTATACAGTTATTTATGTTAATTTGTTATAATGTTTTGGTGTTATAATTGTTATAATATACCAATTTGATAATTTATTTTAAATGAACATTTCATGATTAATAATTTTACTGGAGGCAATGGACAAATGTCTAACAGTCCGCTTTTGTTCGTTTAGAATATATTTAAGTAATGAATTTAGTTGCAAACAGACTAAAATTTTAAATTAGAATTATAAATCAAACTTCCAAAAACGTAAGCTATTTTCAATGTGTAGATGTTTTTGATAATTAATATTAACATCTGAACGAAGCAAGCTAAATACAAAGGTGAAAATAAATATACATACAGCCAGTAATGAGCATAGCTACTTTCAGGCTAGGCTTTACCAACGAACAGTGGGATTGACGTCACATTATAATCAACCCATTACTAAAAGGGAGGATGTGATTGTCGAAAGGTTTTGGTCCAACAACCCACAGATTGCAGGTATAATGCTATATCCAGTAAATAAAACCAGACTCATTTCAATGCTCTGTGCGTTAAAAACTCAGCCTTCGACTATTCATTCTAAAATCAGGATTATGGAGCCAATGTTAGTTGTAAGCAGAATTGAGGACGTGTCTTGTAGTAAGTCATAGTCTGATTATTTTCTATGCCCTTTTGAGTTACCGGCGTTAATACCTTATGAATAATTTTGAAAGTTGTATAAATAATTAACATAAATTTTGTGTAAATTCAAATTAAAAATGCCAATACTTGATAAATTTGATAATAATAATCGGACTTTATTTTCATTTTCTTTGACGCTAGATTATTTTGATGAGTGCCTGGTCTTTAGAAATATTAATGCTTTATGAAGTTAATGCTAAACTATGTATCTATATCATTGGAACAAATTATTAATTAAAAATTAAAAATTATTGTGGAAAATTATGTAGTAGATATTTTACGAAATATTACAAATATGTGAGTAATTTTTATTACAAATCTTGTTGTAAACTTAAAACGTTCTTTAAAATAACCATTCTTCGTGATAAATTATATACAAAACTCTACATTATTTCGCAGCAGTCTCAAATGAGCTGAAATACGGCGAAAACAAATTATAAATATGTAATTTTGTCTGCATTGTATCATCTAAATGGATCATTACTTGCGTTTATATAATCAGTCAAAACTGGAACTACAGTTATGAAGCTACGTAGCATGTCTATTTCTGTTGCCTAGGCAACAGATAGCATCATAATTGTTGAAGCAACCTTGTTAATAATCGAATGAATAAAGTAATCAAAAGCAGAATCTGTTATGTTATACATTATTTGCGGAACTGTGTTAGACGCTTGTCAAGTTAAATTTTGTTATTAATAAGTATCTGTTTACCTTTAGGTATTTTCGTTTTGTATTTATGGCAAAACTAATAAGTCTATCTCCTCATGTTCCTAAGTTTGAAGCTCTGAACAGAAGAAAAACACATGAACAGCAACGCCATCTGCGTTAGGAAATCGACTATAACTTAAATAACGCATCCGCACCTTTTTGAATGAGGAATATTTTATGGTATCGAACAAATCCAAGTTCCAAAACACAGAACTTTACCATTAGGGCCAAGCCTTATTGCTGTTAATTTAAATTTATCTGTCTATGAAGAGCTTAGAGTATGGTTGAACATAGCCTAATATATAAGCTGTGGATAGCTATACAATACTGTAAGTTATACATTTAGAGAACACTGAGTTAAAAACTTGATACTGTAGTTAATATTTTTTTTAATCTGTTAAAGATATTTGTTTACTTATTCCAAGTTACTGGAACTCTTTTTTGAATAAGTTTAAACGTATCATACAACGAATATAATGAAGTTTAGATATTGTTTTTCAAAATTTGAAGAAAAACATAATTTTTCAATATTGACAAAATCTGCTTGTCACAAATATCAAAGTTTAAAAACAAAGCAGTCAAAAATTATTTTTCAAGTGATAAAAAGTCATAATTAATAAAAATGTCAACACGTGACTGCACAAAAATCAGAGATAAAATAACTTATTAACATGAATAAACATAAAAAAGTGATTTTTGGTAACTGGCAGGTCCTTCTTAGTTATTTGTGACTTCTTTGCATATGTTCCCCATGCTGCTTAAGACATTTTGGACGACTTGTTGGAGTAGCATTGTCCATCCTGAGCTCTTGAACTGTCAGAGGAGCGAGTTGTCTGGCTTCAATTGCCCTCCCCCATCCCTAATAGGTCCCACACATGCTTATTGGATTTAGGTTCGGTGACTTCACAGACCAATCGAGTAACTATATTCATTTTCCAGAAAAAATATTGAGTGATCCTGGCTGTGTGAGGACGTAGGTCATTCTGCTGATACATGAATTCAACGCTGATAGCAACATCAAAAGGTCAAATAATTGGTACCAGTATTTCATCCATGTAACGTCTTGTTGTCAGGGTTCCTCCTTTCACTATCTGAACACGGGATCGGTCAATTTGACTTATCACGTAATCTCTATGTACCCGTTTAAAGTCTCTATAGGTTCCATATTTCTAAGTTTCAATATAGTGCATATATCTTTACAAAATTTGTCAGTCTTTCAGTTAACATTATAAGTCTTTCACATACAAAAATATCATATTTTTTGGTAAAGCACTTTTTAATAAACTAAAATAATGATCATTCCATGAATATACGGATTATTGATTTCAATAGTTCGTGTGCAAAGTAATTTTAATATTCAGATTAAAAATACTTTTCCTCATCTCAAAAATTTGAAATTTCCTTTATATGATTTTCAAAACCCCTAAAACAAATTTTCACAGTTTTATTTCAGTAAAATTTTATATTTCATCTGTTATTCTTCCTATCCTAAATCAAAACGGGACAGGACAATTTGATCTAACTACAAAAAAAATCGAAATAAATCTAAAATATTTTTTTCTGGAATCATTTTAAACTGTAACATGAAACTAGATTAATTTATTCTAAGTAGCTTTAAGCACGTAACAGTATATATCTATTAATAATTGACTTTTATTGTTTTATTAGCCCTTGAAGTTGATACATTTTAGAGTCATCTTAAAGTGAATGACATGTTACTAAGAAGTTACGAAAAGAAGAAATATATCTAGTGCCAATGAGATTTTTCGTTCAATATCAGGGCTTATCGGACCTGCTAGTCGTAGTCAAAACGGTATTAATATAATAAATTACTAGAGAAGTAATTGTTTCAAAGTGAACCAGAATAAGCAGACGAATTATTATTTATTAATATCGAATTATTTACCTATTTTAACTCCAAGTTTGAGTATGTGGCGTAAGAATGACAAATAAGAAATCAAACTAAAGTCTTACACAAATTTTACATACGTTTTTACATAAGTGTAATGATAATTAATTATTCATACACCGGGTCTGTATTGTTTGGTAAGCACAGAGCAATACAATGGGATATCTGTGCTCTGCTAACCACGGGTACCGAAACCTGATTTTTAGTTTTATAAACCTCCAGATTTACCGTTGAGTAGCTAGGAAGCCTGGTTCTGGGACAACATATGTTGAATATAAATACAGGCTCATTTCTATGACATGAAACATGTTTTAATTATATCGAAAATATATCTTTATGTAGATGTAACAATATTTTAGTATGCATTTAAGTTTTAATCAAATCTTTTTTTTTTTGTCTTTTTTCAAATGCTTTATCATTGAGACGACAAACAGAAATAGCGGGTTCTGTCAGAAAATATCACTTTTATCCAGCTTAATTTTGCAATTTGGCAGGAACTAGTACACTTATTTATTATATTTGCTCAACATAAGTTTTTCGGGTTATATAGTTGCACAGAAATTATTGGTGTTTACAGGATGTTCTTGGAAAGTTAAACATTTTGAGCAATCGGTGACCAAAACACTTTGATTGAATATAATTCATTAAAGGCTCGTAGTCACGAAAGTTCAAAGTGGACATTATATTTTCATGTCAAGATTTGGCAAGAAAAAACAGCTCGTTGCTCTGTTATTATTATCACTGTTTTAATTTTGCAGTAGTCACTCAGTTAAAAAGAAAATCTTCTCTAGTTATAAAAACGTTAAAATTCAATAAAATCTTCTCCAGATATTAAACTGTTAAAGTTCAAGGAACTTGTGTATATTTGAATTATTATAATCCACAAGTGAACAACGTTTCATAATAAACAATTTAATTCAACCAATTAACGATTGTAAAAGTCACTTTATATGTTTCAGTGTGGTTTTATGTCATCTTTAACATATTCATGCATGTAGAATGACTTTTACAACCGTCGGTCGGTTGAATTTAATTGTGTATTATAAAACGCTGCTCATTCTTGAATTTTAATATATTTTCAGTTTTAAATTAATAAACACTTTTTTCCAGAATAGAAAAAAATAATAAAATAACTAATTTTCAATCATGGCATGTATTTGAAATAACAGTGCCAGGTAGATGCAATAGGAATACAAGTCACGTATTTTTCACACGTCAGCTGCAGCTTGCGGAAGTGATTATTATCAAGTAAAGGGGCGTTAACTAAGATTGTGCGGATAAAACCATCAACCGGAACATCTCAAATCAGAGCAATAAGGAAAATGTAGCTTTATTGGAAGGCACGTGGCTGAAACTTTATATTCTCACAACCAAAAATAACTAATTACCACTTCAAAAGAGGGAGTTTTCTAGTTTGTTCTTTAATGACACTCATGTTTATAACTAAATTATTTCTCAGTTGCAGATCCTGATCCCCTAAAACACCATCCGCCCTGGATCTGAAAAACTTGTTTTTAATGATTGTTTTAACCAAAAGCCAAAATTCGATGTAAAATAAAAAGATAAAAGGTGCGTGTGTTTTTTATAGCGTGTGTGTGTGTGTGTTTTCTTATAAAAAAGCCACATTAAGCTATTTGACGTGTCCACCTACAGGAATCGAACCACTGATATTAGCGTTGTAAATCCGAATACTTATCGCTGTCCCACGGGGAAACAACATAAAGGAAAAAGAAACCCAACAAAAACCGATTGCTACTATAACTGTATGTCATATACTTGAATCTGAGACGTGAATGTAAACTGACTTCATAAACTTGATTTATTCAATACTAACTTGAGAGGGTACAGTATGGTCCCTGATACAAGCCACACCCCCATACCAGGTGACTCAGAGTCTAAAGATTACAACGCTCCCCAAAAAAGGACTTCAATACAATGTTGGACAGAGTATAAATAGCTTATTGTACAGCTGTGTGTTTAATAGGTAACACACCTTGATACTGCTTAATATCGTGAGATTTATACATTAATTGAAGTTGAGCGCTTTGTTTGGTACAAAACAACTAAAGAAATGGCAGATGAAGTTGGGTTTGTAACTTTTACGAATCTGAACTACGATGTTCTCATTGATTATTATACGCTTGTAAACCAGTTCATTTCCTGCACAGAAAGCGCATGTTTGAGAAATCGGTTGTAGTTGAATACTGAAATCCTTATATGAGATGATTAGAATAAAATATATAGTGGTTTATTCGGGCATGTATTATAACCACATGTATTGTAACGTGCCAGCTTTTAGTATTTGTTTAGCGTTCATAGTTACAGATCATCAGTGTATTGTCTCTACATATGGTGCATGTAACTGCAAGAAAAATATATACAAATTATTTTCAAGCGTATCTTTTGATTTCTGTTCAATATATATATATATATACCAATGCAGCTGATATACTGTGGTTGTTTGTACGTTATAAGCAGTACTACTCAATGAATCTATTGGTAATATACATAGTAAACTAAAATAGTGGGATTCTATGTGTAACATGCTCCTTGCCAAATGTTTGGTAATATACATAACATAATAAAGCAGCAAGATTGTATACCTAATATGCTCTATGTCGAATTTATTTTTATATATTGGACAATCCGTTCCCTAACCGATTTCTGGATCTATACCTGATATATCAAAACGATAGACATGACCGCTTTGGAGCAGAATTATAAATACCTCTGACAAAGTCACAATAGAAGCTAACATGTAAACAAAATTACAATTGAAAAAAATTCGTTCATTGATTGATTAATGGTAAAGTAAATGGCTTCTAATTATGAAATTCGGAGTTTGATCCCTGTAGTATGTTAGCACAGATATCTATTTTATTCGGCTTTGTAACAAGAAACAAGTTATTCAAGTTAAAAACACTAACCGAAATATATAAACAAAATGAATATAAATAAAAGATAAGTTTTAATTCTGAAATGTTATATTCAGAAGCTACTAAGAACAATATACATATAGTATTTGTTAACTTGAAGACTAAAATTACATGCTAACTTTCATTTTAATAATCACATGGTAGCTTTAAGCCCAAGGAGCAGAGCAAGAACTGTGATCTTATGTGGCAAGCGTATTCAAAGATCTACGGATTGATAAATGGGTGCGGTTAAATGGTAAAATTATGCCGGCTGGTAACCTTATATCTTGTTCGTAGTTCAAAATTAGGGTTAGTTATGCTTGAGCCATAAAACCCTCTGACTTGGTTATTAACCTCATTGTTTGTGCATAAGGTGTTGTTCAGGTGTACAGGTTGACTTTCGAGTAAAGTTACATTGAGGGCTATCTGCGTTATCCATCTCTAACTTAGCAGTGTAAGACAAGGTGGAAGGCAGCTAATTATCACCATTCACCTCCAACTCTCGAACTACTCTTTTATCAGCGCATAGTGGGATTGACTGTAACACTATAACGCCTCCATGGCTGACAGAACGAGAATGTTTATTTGGAGGAGGATTCGAACCTGCGACTCTGAGAATGCGAGCGCCCTCACTATCTGGTTATGCCAGACCATACCTTTAATATGACTCATATGTTTTTGCCTTTTATTTTCTTCATTTTAACAAGTGGTCCGGTTCTATTTTGTCCCATTGCATTACAAGTTGCAAGTATAAAAAAAAACAACAGACTAAGTTTAGATGCCTTAGAAGAAATGAAGGTTGTTCAAAATCATTTTCCAAGTGAAACACATGTTGCAAAATTAATGTTATTTTTTCCTGTAACACATTGGATGTCATTAATATATATAGAATGCAAGGTCTACGTTATGAGCAGCTTAGTAGCTGGATTTAAATCAATGCTGGGGATCATGATCTCAGCTAGTTACATTCATACATTTTTATTTAAGAAACAAAATAAAGAAAGTTAATTCCTTTCGACCAAGAAATGCTATTAACCATTATCCCACAGTTAATATTAACCATTATCCCACAGTTAATATTAACCATTATCCTACAGTTAATATTAACCATTATCCCACAGTTAATATTAACCATTATTCCACAGTTAATATTAACCATTATCCCACAGTTAATATTTACCATTATTCCACAGTTAATATTAACCATTATTCCACAGTTATATTAACCATTATCCCACAGTTAATATTTACCATTATTCCACAGTTAATATTAACCATTATCCCACAGTTAATATACACCATTATCCCACAGTTAATATACACCATTATCCCACAGTTAATATACACCATTATCCCACAGTTAATATTAACCATTATTCCACAGTTAATAGTCTAACAGTGTTTACTTACTCTATCGGACTAAACCTAAGAACCTAAGGAGTTATGTGATTTCTTAATGCCTAGGATAAGTATAATAAAAAAGGTAAAATAAAAACTCTATGATTTAACACTCCTACGAAAAGACGTTTCTAGTCCTGATTTCTCCAAGCCCGTTCCCCTGGCTGTGGTTTCGCTAGATAGTAGATAGGGACAGTGGGAATCTCGTTAATCCATTCATTAATGGATTTAAATGGCAATTTCATTTAAATACAAACTTATTAGCCTAATATTAATAACCTTTCAAGTTGCTCTGGGGCCTATTAGGCCCCACTTTTCGTAGGAGTGTTAAAATAATTTTGTATTTGAGAGCCATGTGTATAAATTACTGGTATTCTAAACAATACAATTAATGATTTTTTAAACTTATAAATATCGAACGTTTGATTCCAAGTTATAATACAGCACGTTATACAAAATGTAAGCGACAATAATTGTTATCCAGTAGAACAGCGGTATGTCTACGGAGGTACAACACTAGAAACCGGATTTTAATACCCCTGGTGTGCAGAGTACAGATAACCAGCCCATTGTGTAGCTTTGTGCTTAACAGTAAATAAATAAACAAGCGACAATAAATGCACAAATACGACTTGCAAAAAGTGTTCTCAGCTTCTCCAACAATAGAACATTTTAGAAATAACTTTAGTGTGATTTACTAATGAAAAGAAAAGGAATCCTCAATAGCCGCGGTACTTGAAAAGTTTAGAGGCAGGATTAGAGAAAATTAATGAATGAGGCCTTTAATTCCCTTTTTATTGATTTA
The DNA here is from genome assembly GCF_004210375.1 of Tachypleus tridentatus. Lineage (NCBI taxonomy): Eukaryota > Metazoa > Arthropoda > Merostomata > Xiphosura > Limulidae > Tachypleus > Tachypleus tridentatus. Next base: position 138,067,887 of record NC_134831.1, on the reverse strand, counting down.
TTTTTGTGTGTCAGCAATATCAAGCGTGGGAAGCGCCTATATCTGATTCAATTTAATTACTCGTCAAGACAGCAATTAGCTTACCCTAAAATGTAAAATATTTTAGTCAGGATTACTATAAATTAATTTGTGAGACCTTGGGCATGATTAAATACATCAATCGAAAGGGTTTGACATTCTGAGTCCAAAACTGTAATTAAATCTGAAATTGGCCAAGAAATTACGAAGCTATGAGCTAAAAGTTTGTACTTTAAAAAATATAAACAACAACAACAACAAATAAAAATAAACTCAGAGCCCATTTATAAGTCGCTATGCCGTAGCTAGTAACGATATTTATGTTGTGAATCACGAGACAAGCTCGTAATGCACGTGGATCAGATATTATTTATTTGATGTATGTATATACGAGTACATGTATACATATATATCTAATGTACGTAAACCATTTTACGTGTAAATAACATCAAACTGTATTATGCGTACGTAAAAATAGTTATTGCTCAAGCGATGAACATGTTTTTGACTCACTACTTTTTTTTTTTTACGTCTAAAAAGTTGTTACGGTACGTAATCTTTCTCAACGGGTTTTGTATAAAGAAATTGACCAAAGTCGTTGCTTGGTGAAAACTGGTCACTTAAATCTAGTTCATAATCTTTAACAAGTTTTCATAAATTTTAAGCTATATAGGAAAGTATTGGAATATAAAAATAGGTATTTTTTAATGTATGTTATTTCAGTGTGTATGCTAGTTCTGAAATGATTGTTTACAATATGACAGAATTTTCTTAACTGCATTAGAAGCGAATTAGTTTTACAATACAAATTGGGATTTTCACATTTTTTCCTCAGAAGGAAAGCTTTGCTGAGAAGAAAAACATATTTTTATATGTGTGACAAAATACTCTTTTTGGTATTTTTGCTTCAGAACATAAAAATAGTTCCAATGTAGAAACAAATCTGACTATGTAACTGTATACAACGTTTGGGGATAATATTTATCCCTTCAGTGTGTTTGCATATTGTTACCTGGTGCACGTGGACGGCTTTTAACCATTGTGATGACGATTCTTACCCGTTAATAAACATTTTTCTTTACTTACCATAACTAGGACACGGCTCGTTACAGGTTTCTTTCTAAACCACATTCCCTTGTTTTACTATGTCACTAAGTACGAGGGATATCACCGTCTTGTAAGTTCTAAACCTTAGATATCAACACATTTTTATGATTTTTTTGTATGAATATTTTGCATTTGGAAAATGTTTTACATACTTTTACTAAAAGCTATCAGTTTTCAGTGGATTTACCCCATCAATATAAACGTCAAATGATATCAAAATATATTATTGATATATAACGTTCATCGAGCCTTTATATTGGACATGGTTGTCACGTGACTTGCTGATTTGCACTTTCAGAATTGTTTTATTATAACGTACTTAACTCCCTGAATACACGAACACGAGTACAAAAAGTTGAGAAAGGTAGGAAGAGTTTAAAAAAATAAATAAATAAAAGACACTTTGACAAGTTAACTCTTAAACAGCTTATCGAAACTACCATAATCTGATTTTATCTGAATGAAACTTTTGTTGCCATGACTACTAAAAATCTGTGGTAGTTTAAATTTTCAGTTTCTCTTCTTCCACTCTTAAAAGCGAGGTCCGTCCTCAGAAGGTATCTGAGGATCGTGGATGATCCTATTTTGGGTTCCATTTCTTTGTAGTAACCTATTTTTTGTAGTTCCAACAGTCGAACTGGGCACAACCAAACAAGTGCTCTTTCAACAAAGTTATATGGATAAACCATTAGCTCTTCTTTCACCTAAGTTATATGGATAAACCATTAGCTCTTCTTTCACCTAAGTTATATGGATAAACCATTAGCTCTTCTTATGGTAAACCAAGTCTTCTTTCAACAAAGTTATATGGATAAACCATTAGCTCTTCTTTTTTTTACAACTAAGGAGATTATGAAAAGGTTTCGATAATTTTTTTGGTGTCAAATATAGCACAAGTTAACCCTATAACTTAGGGTTTTCAAGAACATTTTTAGATAAAAAAAAACATTGTTCCTATATAGCCATTCATGTCAGGAAGGTTTTCATTCGGGTGAGAAATGGAACCTCAGCAATATTATGAACTGTTTGTTACCATTCAACGATAACAAAGTATTTCAGTCTTCTAAGTTAGTGACGTGCTGTTCAAGTGCACAACTTTCTAGAAAGTAACATAAAATGTCAAATAAAATGGGAAATTGCGAGGGTATGGTGGAAGTAAATATAATGGATTAAGAGAAAAGACAAAAGTAATTATCTTTTATTCAGAGTTAAACAAATATATGTTACTTATATCACATTGTGGTTGTGAAAGAAGAATTTTCAACAAGCTAGCGATGTCTCAAAATAAACTGGTTTAACGCCAAGATAATAATACCATAAAGATCCAGTGGCACAGCGGTATGTCTCTGGATTTATAACACTAGAAACTAGGTTTCGATAATGGTGGTAGACAGAATGCAGAGAGCCCTGTATGCTTAACTCTTAAAAAACATAAAGTAATATTTTGTTATTATTTTTACGCAGGAAGTTTTTACACTTCTCTACTATTTCAAAACTTTTTGTTTTTATTACTGTGACCTATAGTGGATTATATAATACTTATAGAAAAATATTTCAAGGGTTCAGATCAATAGACCACTACAATGAAGCTGTATGCAGTATATCTGTTACTCCATATTTAATTTCAGTCATTACCTTGAAAATTCGGTAATAAGCTAGTGGACTTATAACACTAAAATACGATGTTCAACGCCCATGGTGGGACAACGCAGCTAACCGTTGTTCAGCTTTGCGCTTAAATCACAAGAAAAACATAAATCATGACAGTTGTTAGGTAACATGATATTAAAAATGCAATACAGCTTGGGTTTTAACCAATACAGCTTGGGTTCTAACCAAACGATTTGTTCGCAGTTTTTCAGTATCCGACGATTATGACATTTTTGGATGTTTCCTTGACAGTACAACATTTTGCACAACGATATTAAAAAAAAATTATTTCCCAAATAATTTTATTCTGTTGCGAAATATTTTTTGATTCTCACTTGAATGTTATTTTACATCCTAATTTGTACTCCACTGAGGTGGACTGCTTTGGACCTGTGGAAATGGTTGCACTTTAATTTAGGTGTTGTTCTGTTACCTCCGGGATGATTACGGAATTGCACAATTTGAATCGGTTAAAAAAAAAAGAAAAAGTGAAGGACAGATCATAGTGCGTTTAGAGTCATTTTAAAAGTCCCACGTAATCTTCTTTAAATTTAATGTTTGTTTTTATAAAGCATTGTGTCCCTAACAAATGTCAGTGTTTGTTAATTTCAACTCTAAAAATGTTATAACGAAACTGTAGCGTCAGTTGACGTTATATGTTTCTTTAATACTGACTTGATTATGATCACATTGAGACTGTTGGTCAAAGAACATCTGTATCGATAGTTTCGTTTCTGTAACATCGACACCTATTTTTTACAAACTTTGACATTCCTGGTTAATCTGTCATTTTAACCAATGAATAGCCTATGTTAATACCGCACTTTATGTATAAAAACATAAGGTGCAATTATATCTGGTTTATGAATATATCAACGATATTCACGCAAATTAACCCAAGTTATAAATTACCCAATACGATCTCAATTGATTATTTATAACTTTTATTTATTCATATTTAAAACAAGCATCTTAAATCTTGCAGTTAGTTTGTTAGGTTTGATAAGTAAATTCCTGTTTTCCAACATTTAGGCTTCATCGATAAATCTCAGTTACATTACACATATTTGGAAAGAATAATAGCGAATCAAGTCATTAATAACAAGTTTATAATTAGGTAGGGGCTTTAACATGCAAACAAACTCGTGCTAAAACTTCCACAGGAAACTAGAGCGTTTGGAAGTTAAATATATCACGCAATGTTTTGTCATAATGTTCGAGTATATAAAAAAACAACAACTTAGAGAACAAATTTTAAAATGAGTCGCTTTTAGACCATTAAGAACAGAAAAATTAGCATTTAACAGCTGTAGTATCAAATAAATTGCGTATTTTCTGATGCTTAATCCTGATGATTGATTGTTTTTGAATTTTGCGCAAAGCGTAAGACTAGAGGTAAGGCAGCTAGTCATCATCACCCACCGCCAACTCTTGGGCTATTCTTTCATCAACGAATAGTGGGATTTACTGTCACATTATGACGCCTCCACAGCTGAAAGGGCAGGCATGTTTGGTGTAACGAGGATTCGAACCCGCGATTCTCAGATTATGAGTCGAGCGCTTTAACCCTGAAGATATTTTACGAATATTTGAAAGATGCGATATGGACAAATGTCTTTAACAGTTAACACTTGTACACAGAAATGAGCAACAGCCGTTGTCATTTACAAAGTTTCCTTGTAGTGTGTTATAAGCAATTAAGAAGGCCATCTGCGCTAGTTGTCCCTAATTTAACAGTGTCAAACTAAAGGGAAGGCAGCTACTCATTACCACCCACCACCAACTATTGTGCTACTATTTTACCAACGAATATAACGTACCCACGGCTGAAAGGGCGAGCATGTTTGGTGTTACGGGAATTCGAACCCCGCGACACTTAGATTACGAGTTGAATGTAGTTAAAAAGATTAAACAAGAAGTGCATCTGTATTTTATGTTTATCATTCAAACATCGGATTCTTGATTTTAATTTCAACATCTAGTGCACTAACTCTTCATTACATATGAAAACAAGGTTTTAACGATGGATTAATTACTGATTTTATTTAAAATTTCAGGAAACCATGTAGCTCAGTTAAAGTTATCACAGAAGGGTATAGTTTACTCTTTATGGTACCTTCTCTTCAGGTGTGAAGTGAGGTTAGCTGTATTTTAATAACGTATAATATTTTGTGTGGTATATAAAAAGGTTAGCCTTTGAAAAATACGCGAAGAACAGGTTTTTTGTTTCATTAAAAAGTGTGTTTATTATTTATTACCAACGAGTACAGAGCTCAGAATGAGGGCGCTAAAACCGCAATTTGAGAATCGCGGTTTCAAATCTCAAACATGTTCGCTCTTTAAGTCATGAGGACGTTATATAATGACGGTCAATCGCATTATACGTTGGCGGTGGGTTATGATGACTAGCTGCTAAATTAGGGACGGCCAGCCGAGATACCACTCATGAAGCTTTGGACGAAATTCGAAAGAAACCAATGAGTACACAGAAGCAAAGATTTTCTTAAATATTCAGCTAATTATCAAACCAATTTTACGCAGGAACGTTAAAGATATGTATTAGAGAACTGAACATTACAATACTTATTAATGTTGTTTCTTGTTGGTTTTTTTTTGTTAAAATCTTTCGAAACTAAATAATCTGCCTGATTTTCGTTGGCCAAACAATAAAGATCATCTAACCTGGATATTTTGGACTGTATTTTATTTTGGTATGTGAGATATGAATAATTAACTGTATTTATTTTGAAACAAAAATATGTCAGTAATTAAATTTCCTGTTTTTGGTTTGATACCCAGTGTTTAATTAGAACAAAGTAAATAATTCTGTGATCTGTTGACCGAGATTCCAGAGTAACAATACTAGTTCATTCATTTTGTAAGATCGTTGTTAAGCGCAAAGCTATACGTTGTGGTGTTCCCAACTGCGATTACTAATCCATTTTGAAAATCAGGGGCTCGATTCCCCTCGGTGGACTCAACAGATAGCTTTGCTTTAAGAAAAACACACATACAAACACACACTCAGTTCAGTTTGTAACGTTATAACTCCTCAGACTTGCCACTAAGCCACCTGGGAAATCATTAAGCAACTACAACCTTAATATTTTAACGAACATAATCCAGAACACATGCTTGGCTTTCAGCAAAAATAAATATCACTACATGTTTAACACCAAAAGCCCAGCAGTTCCCGGTGGATCTTTGGTGAGATTACAGACTTCTATCGTTTGCACTGCTGTGGAATGGGCAAAGGTAACCCTATACATGGTTTTGCACAATAACAAAGCCCAGCAAGTATGTGGGAAGTTCTTGATTAATTAATTCAGTTATTTGAAAACGCATATAAGTTGTGTTAATAGAGAGAGAGAACTTATTAAGTTAAGATGACAATACTTCAATACTTGACAGTTTGCACAAGACAGGGTAAAGATATAAATACATTTTATAAAGACCTAGATAAATTAAACACGACCGAAAATCCTTCCTTGAATTCAAAGCCTGTTTCTGTGAATTATGTAAATGATTCAGGAGAACTAAAGGTTTTATGAAGGCTGAAGCACCATATTTCACATTTTTATTCGAACAACTGAACTAAACTTTAACAATAAATGTGTTACTTTAATAAGATTATGAGTAATCTAATTAGTTTCTAATTACATGTAAGATTTCATGAAATATATATATTTAATGCTCTTCTAAAAAGGAAGTCTATTCAGTTAATGCTTCTCTAAAAAATATATTAACACGACACACGAAAACCCAACTTTAAACTAAGAGGAATGTGCCCCTTGCACTCCCGAATATTCTTCAGAAAGTCTTTGCAAAATACTTTGGAAATTATATTGATTATTCTAGGACGAATCTATTTTAAAAATAACGTAAAACAAATCTCTACATTTTTTAAAATTAATTGTGATACGTCAGCTAAGAAAAATTGTGATCATACTCTGAGTTTGTTTATAAATAATTATCTATGCCACATTGTTTGTTTGTCTGTTTTTGAATTTCGCGCAAAGTTACACGAGTGCTATCTGCGCTAGCCGTCCCTAATTTAGCAGTGTAAGACTAGAGAGAAGGCAGCTAATCATCACCACCCACAGTCAACTCTTGGGCTACTCTTTTACCAACGAATAATGGGATTGATCGTACATTATAATGTCCCCACGGCTGAAAGGGTGAGCATGTTTGGTGCGACGGGGATTCAAACTCGCGGCCCTCAGATTACGAGTCGAATACCTTAACCTACGCCGCATTGATGGGCCCGGCATGACCGATAAGTTAAGGCGCTTGACTCGCATCTTGAGGGTTAAGGGTTCGAATCTCCGTCTCACTAAATATGCTAGCCGTTTCAGCCATGGGGACGTTAGAAGTGATGGTAAATCCCATTATTTGTTGACCCAAGAGCTGACAGTGGATGATGTTGATTTCTCACAGGGACGGCAATAGCATATAACTCTCATGTAGCTTTGTTCGAATTTCGAAACAAACTCGGCCCGGCATGGCCAGGTGGTTAAGGCACTCGACTCATAATCCGAGGGTCGAGAGTTCAAATCCTCGTCACACTAAAACATGCTCGCCCTTTCAGCTGTTATGGCGTTACAATGTGATGGTCAATTCCCCAATTGGTTGGCAAAAGAATAGCCCAAGAGTTGGCGGTGGGTGGTGATGACTAGCTTGCCTTTCCTCTAGTCTCACACTGCTAAATTAGGGACAGCTAGCGCAGATAGCCCTCGTGTAGTTTAGCGCGAAAATCAAAACAAACGGATCCTTTTTGATATAACTGCACCACCTGAAGTAATTTAATTGAACTAATAAAGTGAAACTTTACGTACACGGATTTGTAAAGTTTATTTAGACTTCAAAATGTTATAAAATGTTTGTGCTTGTAAAATAAAAAAAAAAAAACGAAAACAAACTTCTAAACCCGTAAAGAAATTGGTTTCAAATTGTAAAAAAACACAACAACAAAAAACATCGACATGTAACTTTTGTGCATACAGAATTTTAATTCTGATAATACAAGATAATCATGTGCCTGTACTTGTAAAGGCATTATGCATAGTTTTGCATTTGTTACGTAGTTAATTTTTTTTAAAGGAATATGAGAGAGTTAGTCAAAGCAAAATAATAGCAATCACAGTAAGTCAGTTGTTTAAGAAAAACTAAAAAGTTTATGTATTAAAGTTTTGTATTTCACGGCTTACACTGAATAAATACGACAGTCGATACAAGTTTAGCTATTGCTGTTTAGTTTTTAATAGAGATGAGTTCGTTTGCAGTGGAAGACGTTTTTACTAGGAAGCACATGTCTGAGTCTGAAATCTGGCAAAGAAGAGAAAATTAGTTGGAGACAATGTAAATTCGTGAAATAAACGAGAACTTCATTTTTTTTTTTATTTTTCTGTGATAATTAGTAAGCAAAAAACACTCCGAAACGTTTTGTTTAATCAAATGTTAATTTGACAAAAACAAAAACACAACAAAAAACCTACAACAAATAAAAACTGAAAATTTGGCTTATCATAACTTAAATCAGTTTTTGTTGGAAGTGTCGTGCAAATTTGTTTGTTTTGAAATTAGCGCAAAGGTAGGTACACGAGGGCTATCTGCGCTAGCCGTCCCTAATTTGCAGTGTATGATTAGAGGGAAGGCAGCTAGTCATCACCACTCACCACCAACTCTTCGGCTACTCTTTCATCAACGAATAGTAGGATTGACTGTAACATTATAACGTCCTCACAGCTGAAAGGGCGAGCATGTTTGGTGCGACTAGGATTCGAACCGGCGACCCTCACATTGTGAGTTGGGTGCCTTAAACACTTGGCCATGCCGAGCCTCCTGTGCACGTAAAGAGCAAAATTAAAAACATTTTCAATTACTGCAATTTAGTCTCAGGGGAAGCAGTTGTAAAGTAATAAAATATAAATTATGTATAATCATGACACACTTACTAAGCATTCAACATTTGCATATATATAAATTGAATACATCAGTTTCATGAATTTAAACTGAGTTGAATCTAGCTAAATACTGAATCTTATTTGTCAGCAAATTAGAAATTAGGGTAAGTAATAATTATTTAATGAACTTATTTTATGTTTGCGGAGAGCGGCAAGAACTAACTTAAAAACTGAAATATTATAGAAACTTTACTTACGTATGAAGATTAGAGCACGTTTTGCCTTTAACATTTCTGAAAAATTTTCCAGTTAAACTTAAAATAACGTCAGTATAAATAATTGATCTCATGTTATTCTGTGTATAAACTTTGGAAAAGTTTTTATCATAGTTAATAATTAATAAAGAGCCAATAACAAATGGAAATCTTCGTCTTCGTAGTTCAAAAATACTGTTTCTGGTGCTATACTTATTCAACTTGTAGCTTCAATTAACAGAAGCACTTATATAAATGAGCACATAAATGTTCCTCACGTACTCCTTTAGATCCATAAACAGATTAATATGTAGTCCAATGCATTTATGTTCCATAAATATCTTCACCGTATTATGCGCAGCTATGCATTTTTAGCCGCGGCATAGTGGCTCATAGAGCGACTCTGAGTTTTTCATCTACAAACTTTTAGCTCATAGCTCCGTCATATTTTGACCGATTTCAGATCTAATTACAGTTTTGGACTCAGGAGGTCAAACCCTTTCGAATGATTAGGTTTCATGGATAAATTTGTAAAAATCGTGCCTAAAAGAATTTCAGTCTGAAGGTAGACTGGTAGAGGTCCTAATGAGTAATAAAAACGAATTGAATACACGTGAACCCTGCACAAAAATATAGTTAATAAAAAGGAAAAGAAATCTCATAGATTAAATTTTCTTTTTAACCCTGCCTAAAAAGAATTTCCAGTACCTTGATTGTTGATGATTCCTTCTATTTATTCCAGTCTTGTGCAGTAACTAAATAATATAAATATTTCGTCGTTACTTTAAAACATATATTATTCATTATCTTTGAACTACCATAACGCCACCTAAGACTTTGTAGCTGAAAAATTAAAGGTTTAATTTGGAACACATTATATAATATGATAATTGGTGTAATCTTTGTGAAGTGTTGCTTTTTCTAACTTTCCTCAAAAGTCATTAAAATTATTTAAAATTAAAATTAAAATTAAATTGAAACCACTTTGAAAAGAGTGTTTATTTCTTAGCTCGTGTTATTTAAAATATAATGCATAATAATTGTTCATACATCTCATTATTTGAATATATTATAAATATTTTGGGTTAATATTTGTTTCAACAGTTACCACAGACTGAATCTGTGAAAATAAAAAAAATGAGTGTAACAAAGCAAAGATAGTATTATTAATGTACAAATTGCAGTGGTATATAGTGCTTAATTTTAGAGTGTCAGAGCCTGTCAAATGTTGCTAGAATTTTTTTATATATGTATTTTTATATGCACATAAGTATGAATTAAGCTCTAATTCTAGATGCTAGAGCTGTGCTCCAGCAGAAGTGTACCTCTGACAAACTGAAATAAAATGCTTTAATAGGGAAAATAATTAATTGAATTTTAATATGTTTAGCTCGAAATATTTATTTGGTTAAGCGAACATATCTTATAAGACGTATGATATAAAAATAAAAATAAAGAACATATCGAAAACGTACCCATGCCATTCCAGTCATCTTACTTCACAGAAATTTATACACCAGTAATACGATCTCTAGAACTTTCTTAGATTCAAAATTGTATGTATAGAGGTTTAAAAAAAAGTCTTAGCTTACTCAAGCTATTTAACCTAACTACTTGTTACAAAATACTGGAATGGTTTATTTCCGTATATACACAACTACCTCATTACCGAGTACTTTCCCAATGCTTATTTTCGAAGGTCGTATCAATAAATAGATGCAGTAATTTTTTTTTAAGTTTAAAAGTAGTAACAGCTACTAGCAGCATAAACTAGGCCTAATAACAATTATTGTTAAACTAAGCCGAATATTAGTTACGACGACTCAATACTTATCATTCAATATATATGAGAGAAGAACGATTTTTTTTTTCATATGTATAGGGTCGCTGAGAGTTATTTCGAGCTCAGGATAACGATGTACAAATGGGTCACCGATAATATCAGTTAATCATAAAATGCAGCTTCCGAGCCTTTTTCAGAGCAAATGCTCTGAAAAGTAAATTTGGCGAACTTTTGTACAGGTTCCCTGGTGACCCTGGTTCCGGGAGGTAGTTTCCCGTTACCCTCTCTCCTTAAAGGCTATCCTGTATGCACACACATAATAATCCTTCGCAGGAAGACAAACATTTGTTAACGTAACATGTCGTCGAAAACAGAAAGAAATGGTACTTCGTATTGAGTATTAGCTCTTTCTGAGTATTGTCTTTCAGTAAAAGAAACAAAGCTGGATGTCATGTAGCTCATGTTGAGCTGGTTACCCTTTTAACAACGAATAGTTGGATTAACCGTAGTTATAGCGCCCCCACGGCTGACACGACGAGCATAGTTTGGTATAATCTGCGACTCTCAGAGTACGAGTCGAGCGCCACTAGCCACACCTGGCCATGCCGGACCTTCTAGAATATAGGAAAAAGTAGAATCAAAATAAAGAGCATCCTTATACGAGTTAAATTACACAATCATAAAGACTAACATGGTTCATGTGTTCACATCAAAACATGTTTGTTTGTTACCTACAGCAGGTAAGGGATGTATTTTACACTGGATTTAATAAAAATAAATAAAATTATAATTACAATCAGTTATAGGGGTATTTCTTGAGAACTCTAATTTGTGAAAGATATTAGAGGAGTCGAATAGTGTAGCAAAGACTGACGAACCTTCTTTGAAAATATTGTAATCTGATAATAATCTATTGTAATTGAAAGTTACTCTTACGTTGCTATAGTTACGTTTAACACGAAATCAAGATAAGCTCAAACTACCTAACAAACTATATAAAACCTTCGTTAGTTTATTTATATGCTTAACCGAACTATAAGAAACATTTATTCTTTCCTCAGCTTTTGTTAGAACTATGTAAGAGGTCAGTGAAGAATGCTACTCATATATTTTTGTCCTAAATAATGTATAAAATTCGTCTTGCATTTTTTGTTGAACATCAAACGATACAGGCAAACGCCCACACGTCTACTTCAGTGAACACTTGGGTTCATGTACTATTTAAACCACCTTGACAGCTAAACGCAAGATGTGCGCATGGAGTTTTAGTGAGGAAAAGAGGCAGGACGCTGTGTGATATATACGCACATATATGGAGTGGGATGCATTCACAGGCCTGTAGCGTGGAGAATTCAGTTGACCAGTGGGCTCAAGCGGAAGACACTTCCAACAGGCTGACATTGGAAGACGCATTTGAATTAATCTTAGTTCTATGCTTTTAATATTGTGACATATTTGAGATGACCAATGCGTTATTTATATTTCGAACCATTCATAAAGAAAGGAAAAACGTTTAATATAAGCCTAAGAATTAAGAGTACTTTGAAACCATATGTGTTATAGATTTTAGCAGTTGTTCATCACCTGACAAGACTTAACTGTGATTTAAAAACGCTGAGGACAGAACTAAAAATCTAAAATTCTAATGATTGAGCTGTACTGTTTTTGGCAAGCTTTCCACGACATTTAATGGTTATTTGACATTTCTTCTTGAAGAGAAGTCCCCTCGGTGGGCTGAGCAGAGAGCCCTTTGTGGCTTTGCTATATGAAAAACACACACACTGGAAGATAAGACATTTCACCGAGGTATACTGTGAAGGTAAGTGCTTTTTTTCTTAGCCTTCAAAGCTGAATAAACTAGAAAATACTTCAAAGATGTCTATACAGGAAAATTATAAATATTCAGTTTACCTCTTACTAAATATGGGTTTTCTAAATTACATTATAATACTTTGCACACAGTCATATTTTCTTAAGAAGAAAAGTTATTCCTTACGACAGGCAGTTTCAGATATTTCATGATTAATATATATCGGTGTTAAATACAATAGCGCTGACATCAACTTTCTACTTCCTACGTTTTTACCTTAACGTTTTGTTCAGAGTTTAAATCATTAATATGTCTAAAGATAGTTAGTCTTTTCACGGGGTAATAATTATGCATTCTTATTCGAACAAAAAATTAACTTTAATGGTTACCCAAACCGACACAATACATACATTTGGATTACTATATAGTTCTCGACTTTAAAAATATTTTCAGTGAACACAAGTTGCACAATCCTATTAAAAGACAGCTGAACAAACAATACATATTCTGAATAAACACTGTACCACTTAAAAGAGAGAACAATAACTTTGGTGTTAAAATATATTTTTTTACAGCAAGAATTTATTATTTTTAAGATAATTTTCATATAACTGGTTTAAACATTTTACTAAACTTCCCGTTCATTCAAAACAATTATAATTACATGAATAATCTATATTGAGGTTTTAAGATTTTGTTACTGAACAGAATAATGTTTTACCCTTTTTTAAATTTATATAAGATAAAAATTACTTATAACATAAACAAATTAGGCGTGGCTTAATGTTTAACTTGCCATAATTTATATAAGATAACAAATGACTTATAACATAAACAAATTAGGCGTGGCTTAATATTTAACTTGTCAGAATTTCAGCGTCGTGGGCGAGTTAGAAAATGCCAAATTCCATTATTTACATCAAACATGAGTAACCTAAGGATTGGTGGTATGTAATGTTGTCCAACTGCCTTCACTCTAATCAAACAATTCCGTTTGTTTAATAAGAGTTCGAAGTGACGTAATAATCTTGCCAATCGAATTCAGTTAGTTTTAATTTCGAAACATCATCAATAGTAGATTAAAACACCAGTCAGGTTGAGTTTTACTTATGCTGAAGCATTAACTAGAAAAGTGCTAATAAGAATGGTATTAAAAACATCTGTTAAAGTAATAATGAAGAATAGGTCATTTTTAAAGTAATTATTCGAACGAAACACTTTATGTGTTTAAATCCCAATGAAGAAACACTAGTGCTTTAATCAGTGTGTAAAAATTACATTTTTCTTTTTCTTCAAATAGATTTATCTTCTTTGTTTTAGAAAATCCTTTCGAGAATAATGATTTTCTTCACAGTTTGTTATTGTTCATTTTTCGTCCGGTTATTTTCTTGTTCTCAAAAATCGATTCGTGGGTTCGACTCCCAGTCACACCAAACATCCTCGTCCTTTCAGCCGTGGGGGCGTTATAATGTGACAGTCAATCCCACTATTCGTTAGTAAAAGAGTAGCCCAATGGTTGGCGGTGGCTGGTGATGACTAGCTGCCTTCGCTCTAGTCTTACACTGCTAAATTAGGGACGGCTAGCTCAAATAGACCTCAAGTAGCTTTCCGCGAAATTCAAAAACAAACACATAAAAATCGATAAAATAGCAACGTTTCTATTTGTTAATGTATATCATGTTCTTCTTTAAATTCGTTTGTCGTTTTAGTTTAGACAGGTAGTTTTAAACTGTATGCTGCTTTATATCACTAAATCTTACCATACTGTTTCATCTTTTCCAGTGTTTACCAACTTAACACTGATTTTCACTGTCCAATATTACCTCCTACTCACCACATTTTACAAATCTCTATCATAGTTGAGATATTCTAACTCATCACAAATTTCTATTTTTGAGCACTTTCAAAATTCGTAATCATAACAAGATAGTCGATAAACAAGCTAGAGGTTCTCTCGCTGCTTCACGTTCCATAATTTTATCAATATCATTCTATCCCATTTGTTATTCTTTCAACTATTTTTATTTTCTAATCTTTACTCTATAATTCTCTTTACGTCTGCCACAATTGAATCGTTTAGACTTTCCTTCTCTGTCTTGTTGTTGTTATTTTTTACGACAAGTTTTCCTCTGTTCCATACCATTACTGGATTTGTCTCACTAATCCTGTTCCCCACCTCACACTCCGAACCGTGCACTTAAAATGTCCTTATTCAGTTTCCTCCAATCCGAAATTACTTATTATTTATAATTTTTGTATTATTTTACTAGGTTTTTTTTTGCAATTTTCAATTTTATTTATTTTAGATGTCTTAATTTGTTCAATTTCAAAATAATAGTGGTTATCGAGTAAAACTTAGCTCAATAAAAACAGTAGCATGAATAGAAACACTAAAAATATTCTTTATACCACCTTAATAATTTTTATAATTTTAAGAAACTCAGGAAAAATAGACGAAACAGGTAAATATTTCTGAAACCATATGATGTGAATGAACTTTGAGTTACTCAATGCTATATGTGTACAAAACATTCAAGGGCCTGAAATGGAATATGTTGTTGGTGATAACTACACTATATACCTGTATATTCCTGCCCATAATTAGGGTACGGCATAAAAGGAAAACGAACAGTTATTTTGTTAACTTAATGCTGATATACGCCTATGTGCTTACCAATAATAAGTTTAACATGTTCATGGTTAGACAGTACATTAAAATTATCGATCGATGTTCCCTGTATTCTTGTGATTACGTTACCTACATAAATTTCATTTAAATAAATTCGCAAACTATAACTGATTTGTTTGTAGGACATTATTGCAACGTTTATTTTAAAGTAAAATTATTACATGACTTAATAATATTTTAATCATTTGTCTATTCATAGATAGTGTAACAGATTTACTGTTATTCATTTATTTTAATATCTACATTTGTTTCAGTTTAATATACCGTATTTTACGCCTTGTAAAACGCATTTGTTTTTTATTTAAAAATACCTTGAAAAATCCCCATGCGTCTCCCAAGACAGAAGTGATGGGTTAAGGCAAGAGGTTAGCTTGGGGTCTATTCAAAATGGCCTCTCATACAGATCCTAATCTCATTACTTACCAATTATAAATATTTTCAATGACATAAAACATTCAATTTAACTAATACTGTCGATATACTTTGAAGAATATGATGTATTTAACTGTATTTACTCAGTAGATTGAAAAAAGGTTAAAGGTCAAGGCTGCATTAAGGTGTTCGTTGCTGAGTCAGAATATGTTTTCTTAGGATTGTCCTTCCAAAATTAGGGTGCGTCTTCCACGACGTAGCGTCTTGCAAGGAGTAAAATACGCTATATTTAGAAATATACGTAACTTTTATTGTTAAATGTGTATTGCGTAAGTCCGGCCTTTCTCTAAATTTGTAGAAGATTCTCGAGAGTAACAATTAATAATATATGTTTTACGAAACCTCTGGCATATCTCTGATTATTGTTGGGCCAACTAAACTTTCTGGAATCTCGCTTAAAAGTTTATAAATCGGTGCGCCAAGAGAAAATAGAATATTGTTGGTCAGCTACAGTCAGCATACTGCAAGCCTCGGAAACTGTTATTGTGATTAATGCTTATTAATTGGAGAACTACAGAAATTAACCAGGAATGTTTATAGATTTTGAACATTATAAACCGTTTATCGTCAGAGAATTAGCTTCGAACGTTAGTATTTCTACAAGGACATTAAAAAATCTCCCTGGTAAAAATTAAGCTTATAACCCAAGTGAGGCCAAACAAGACTAGAGCTAGCTAGCTTTCTTGTCAAGAGAAGTGTAACAATATCATCTCAGAATTAATTCGCTTATTGTGGACCTAAAGTGTCGATAAAATATTCAGTTTCAGACCAGGTAGAAGACTGAATATTGTTTGTAAGGTGCTAGTTTCAAATTGAAATTTCTGGCTATTTGAAATAGTAAGATGTAACGTACGTAACATAATAAATCGCAGACTCGTGAACTACTTCAAACGAATAGTGAGACTTGAATGTCACTCTCATAACACATCCACGGCTCCAAAAGTGCGTAGGGCGATTTTATTTTAGGAGTTAACAGGGCACAAGATACAGAACCTCGAATCTACAATCTGAGATGTTAACCATTTTCCTGCGTTTGGACCAGTGTCTTATTAGTAGATAGATGTAAGTATTAGTGAGGGGCTCTCCTTTCAGCTTTTTTCTCTAAATGACCTACGCCAAGTACAGGCCTGGCATGGCCTAGCGCGTTAAGGCGTGCGCTTCGTAATCTGAGGGTCGCGGGTTCGCGCCCGAGTCGCGCCAAAACATACTCGCCCTCCCAGCCGTGGGGGCGTTATATGTGACTGTCAATCCCACTATTCGTTGGTAAAAGAGTAGCCCAAGAGTTGGCGGTGGGTGGTGATGACTAGCTGCCTTCCCTCTAGTCTTACACTACTAAATTAGGGACAGCTAGCACAGATAGCCCTCGAGTTGCTTTGTGCGAAATTCCAAAAAACAAACAAACAAACCTACGCCAAGTAGTAGAATAACAATGCTGTTACACCTTTTTATTGTGCTTGCTTTTGCTCCCCCCACCCCCCGAAGTAGATCAGCGTTAAGTTTGATGGCTTATACGCTAAGAACTGAATATTAATATTCGTAGTGGGTAAAACGCGGATTGGCCATTGTGTTGCATTTCTTTGAAATACAATCAACAAATAAACTCCTGTTTTAGAACATTCTCAATATCTATTGCATTTCCTGCAGTTGAACGGAAATTAAGCTATTCTGTGCTTCCCTGACAATTGATTCTTTCACTACACAGACCCAGCATATCCAGGTGGTTAAGGCGCTCGACTCGTAATCTGAGGTTCGCGGATTTCAATCAACGTCACACCAAACCTATTCGACCTTTCAATCATAGGGCGTTATCATGTTACGGTCAATTCCACTATTCGCTGGTAAAAAAAGTAGCCCAAGAGTTGGCGGTGGGTGGTGATGGCTATCGGTCTTACCTCTAGTCATACACTGCTAAATTAGGGATGGCTAGCGCAAATAGCTCTCGTGTAGCTTTGCGCGAAATTCAAAAAACAAACAAACCTTTCACTACAAAGCTTTTTTACGGGTGCCTTCACCCTGGATCCCACGAAATGGTTTAAAAACTGTCTTTCTGAGCACAGATCTTGTCGCCATGGAAACAGAGCAAACATCGCACAGAAATTTTGAAAATGTGTTCCACAGCTGTATTCTTCTACAAGCAGCGGTAAATTGACCAACGCCCTACATTATATCTTTATTTTAATCATTACTATTATACGCTTTAGCAATGAAAAAAATAACGCTCTTTAGTTCCACTGTTAAAATGTACACGTGAAACTGAAGCTGTTTTAAAACATCAGTTTCGCGAACTTTTACAAAAGATCGTGAATTTCGAAATTCTTAAGGTAAAAAAAAAATTAGAAAAAGTTCAAGTGACCTTTGTCCTTAACGGAATAAATCCAGAAGAACTAACACTTAGTAGTCACCAAATAATTAGTCTTATGGACGAACATAGAAATCCCATTAGGAAAAAAAAATAAAAAAAGTAAAATATCTGACTTGACGTCACGGTTTGCATGTAAACCCGTAAAATGTTTTATTTGCATAGTAACGAAACCCAATAAGAAGAGAATGGAACGCTAACAAGATAAATTATCCTATAAATGATATTTAATATTAGATTTTATTATTTGTTAGTCATCAAACCACTTGACTACGTGCTCCAGAAACAAAAACTATTTGTTTCCTTTTATCTTTGATTAGAGTTTAACATGTTAATTTCTGAATGATTTTCTAAGCCCATTTTTTATTTAGCTTTTTTTGGCACAGAGCGACACAATAGGTTATCTGCTCTTAATCTATGAACTTACCTTTGACCTGGCCCGGCATGGCCAGGTTGGTTAAGGCGTGCGGTTCGTAATCTGAGAGTTGCGGGTTCGTATCCCCGTCGTACCGAACATGCTCGTGTTTTCAGCCGTGGGGGCGTTATAATGTAACGGTTAATCCCACTATTTGTTGGTAAAAGAGTAGTCCAACAGTTGGCGGTGGGTGGTGATGACTAGCTCCCTTCCCTCTAGTCTTACACTGCTAAATTAGGGACGGCTAGCGCAGATAGCCTTCGTGTAGCTTTGCGTGAAATTCAAAAACCAAACCTATGACCTATCAGGGGGCTGCAAGTCCAAAAAAGAAAAAATCCCAGTAAGAAGAGAAATGTTAGACGTAATTAATTCGTTTGCATATAGGCCGTGAGAAGAATTCATTAACCTGTTTAGACACCTGAAAGCATCAAATCAAAATGTGTCACTGTCGAATGATTGCCAATAGCATAAAACTTAACTGTGTCACTGTCGAATGATTTCCTATAATATTATTATTGCTAATAAGTAAATCAGATACTCCAGTAACAAAAAAAAAAAAGTTTAAACATATCCATCATATAATTAGACAGCCCGCCGTTTTGACTACTACTTAGGCTTGGGCTGTGCGGAAGCTTGATGGTTAGCGTGTCAGGCTGCGAAACAGAGTGCAGGGTTCGAAACGTGAAGTAGGCTTTCAAAGAGTGTGCATTATAAGAACCACGATTCTTTAATTCAAACAGCGAAACAAAGTGAATATGAATAATTAATTATAGATCGTCTTCGATAAACTTCCATAATTTAGCCATTAAAAAACTTTGTTGTGTTAATTCATTTTTTATTGGTTGTACATATTTTTGGCAACTACGTCTAATAGAAGGTCAAAATATCTTAACTGTTTACAAAATGAAATAATTTAAGAATTTTGAAAGCATCAGTTTTCCAGACTTCCATAAGTGTTTCGAGTCGCCCTCTTAGTTACAGGTTAAAATTAAATAACACACTCGAATCGTTAGTGGTAAGAATAAATTAACATTTCGTAAATTTGTCTGTGCTCATATATTTCCCTCAGGTCATATATGTAAAAGAAACGAAAGGGGTTATCTGATAACGTATGTAACTGTCCCGGCATGACCAGGCAGGTGGTTAATGCGCTCAACTCGCAATCTGAGGGTTATGAGTTCGAATCCCGTTCCACCAAATCTGTTTATTCCTGCAGCTGTGGGAACATTATAATGTTACAGTCAATCCCATTATTTGTTTGTAAAAGCGTAACTCAGGAGTTGACGGTGGGTGAGGATGACTAGCTGCCTTCCCTATAGTCTTTCACTACTAAACAAGGGACGGCTAGCACAGGTAGCCTTCGTGTAGCTTTGTTCAAAACGCCAAAAAACAAGTATATAATTAATATTTATGACGTTTTTTAGTATCTTACAGTGTTACCATCTTTTTATCTTTTTCTTTAGTGTTACTAGAACGGTTCTACACATGCTCTATCAGGGTAAATCTCTGTAGAGTTATGAGAAAGCAACGACCATTTTCTCTCAACAACAAAAATGTTATTAAAATTTTAGCGAAAGCCACAAAATTTCTAGTTAATAGCAAAGCGAAACAATAAAACAAGATGCGTTTAGAGAAACGCTATCAAACTTGGATGTTCTAATGTAGTTATTGTTTAAAGATGTTATTTTTCTTATCAATTTTTGTCATTTTGGAGCTAGCGGGACAGAAGATAAGCAGGCTGTTTTCTGCTCTATTAATCTATTAGTAATTACTGTGAGTGCAGCGAATTACTTAAATCACATTTATTTTATACATTTTCCGACGCACATTAGCTTAATGTCAGTTACTCGATTTTAAAATGCGTTAGCTGTGTTATAATTAACATTTATTTACCGTCAACATGAACAGTTACAAAGGTTAAAACATTTAGCAATACTCACAAATAATACTAGCTTTTAATATGCGTTATCTGTGTTATAATTAACATTTATTTCCCGTCAACATGAACAGTTGTAAAAGGTTAAAACTTTTAGCAATACTCACAAATAATACTAGATTTTAATATGCGTTAGCTGTGTTATAATTAACATTTAATTTCCCGTCAACATGAACAGTTATAAAAGGTTATAACTTTTAGCAATACTCACAAATAAGAAAAACCAACAACAACGGCACCTAGTAACAACATGCTTACCACTAGTCTTGTTTATCTAAGTAACGTTTTTATTGTTAAGCGCAATGTGTGTTTTGCTCACCGCAGGCATCGAAATTCGATTTTTAATGGTATTTTAAGCCCTTGAATTACCTACGATCCACATGAAGTGGATAAGTATGAGTTTCTGTTTGTTTGTAGTTAAGTGCAAAGCTACACAATGGGCTATCTATGCTCTGCCCACCATAGATATTGAAACCCGATTTCTAACGTTGTAAGTCCGCAGAGATATCGTTCTGCTACTGGGGGCGTAAGTAACAGAATGAAATTAAAATGTATATTAAGAAGTAACATAAATTAATAAAAACAATATTGCAGAAAAAATGACAAAATATATTGATATTATAAATCAACAAACTAAAAATTACAATTGTTAGATTCAACTGCGACACCACTTGGATACATTCGCTATTAACAGCTCTTTCATTCTTAATCCCAGGAGAAGTTTACAAGGTTCGGCCAGATTAGCAAATTTAAGCTAGTTCCAAGTAAACAAATTGTCTTTATAATTGTAAAATGTTGATCAATTCACGTGATTCTAATATATGTGTGTTAACTAATCCTAGGACTCCTTCCCCACCAAATCTACTCATTGAGCCAATTATTCAAAAAGTTATAAGTGTTAACAGGGGTGTAGATTTTTTACACCCGATGGGGGGATGATTTTTGTAACTACTTATGTGGACTGTTCAGTTTGCAAATTGGTAATCTGATTACGTGAACCTGAAAGCTGTAAACATGCAGTCACAGAATGATCTTGTTGCCACGATACTTGCGTGTATACTTAGGCCTACTGACTGATACTTACGAACTATCGCTTAGATCGAAAAGCTTAGAAGCACGCCTATATTAAAGATGTACATTTCGGCTACTGAAAAAGCCTACATCTAGGCCTAATTATGTAATTCGATTGATAAGAACACGAGAATCACAAGAACAAACACACAATTTGTAGGCCTGTGATGCAATAAAACAATTCAACAGACCAAACTGTAGGGGGGATGATTGTATGCACCATCCCCCACCTAAAATGAGGGGGGTATCTTCCCATCTCCCCAGGATCTACGCCCATGAGTGTAATTATAATTCAAACTTTTTTTTTTTGGTAGAAAAGCAATAACTACTACAATGCTTATCACTTTATTTTGAATTTAATATGAAATTATACTAGGGTTATCGCCTCTAATTTAGAAGTTAAAGATTAGAAGAAAGGTAGCTTATCATTACCACCCACTTGAAACTCGGGCTACTCTTTTACCAACGAATAGTGGTATTGATCGATATAATGCTTCCCGACTGAATGGGCGAACATATTTGGTGGGACGGGGATTCGAACTAGTGGTTCTCAAATTGCGAGTCGAGTCCCTAATTACCTGGTCATGTCGGGCCTTTTATAATACAACAGTAAGAAAATGGATCATTAAGAAGAAATACTATAGATATGCTTTGCTATCTCTTAGATAACAAAAACGTCAGAAACGTGTAATATATTCTGCCTAAACGCCAAAGAGTAACACGCGACGGTTACTCTAAGGCACGATAAAAGTTCGGCCTACCCAAATATAAATGTCATATTAAGTAAGATTACAAAAAATGTAAATCACGAAAATAATTATTGTACGCACCATTAACTTTGTTGAAAGGTTTAACCTTGTTTGAATGAAATGCCGAAGTGATATAAAGTTTTATTTAAATATTCGAACAAGAGTAAACAAAGATTTTTGTGAGAGTAAGTAGGTTAAATCTTACTGCTTATTTAATTATTCTAAATCACTTAACGATTTAATAAAGCTCAGAAAATAATCAAAATCCAATAGTTAAATTACATCTTATTTATGTACAAGGAGCCATATACACACATCAGTTTAGATTTTTATCCAATAAATTGTGGAATATAAACATTTACCTCAGCACTGGGCACTATAATTAAAAATTCATGCTGTGGTTTATGAGATTAACGTTTGTTTTACCTTGAAATATTTGGGATTGTTCGTACGTCATATTGCCTGCCACGTGCCAAGTGTTAATTAGGGTGGAGCGACCATACGTCCATGGAAGCAAGTCGAACTTGTGTAAATGTCTCGCCCACTTTCTGCCTACAAAGTGTTTCAAAAGATTGACATGTCAATCTCTGAATTACATTGGTTTTTATAACAATACAACACATATTTGACCTTTCATTCTTGGTCATTTTAGACAAGTAGTCACTGCTGGGATACTTACTGTTTTATCTCAGGCTGTTGAAACTCATGTTCATCCATTTAATTGTTTTCAGTCACATGTGAATATTAAATCAAATTTGGTTTCTGTAATTATTGAACTTATTCTCAGCTTGTCGTAAAAATATATAACAACATGTTACATAGAGCGAACCATTCTTCAGTAAATTTATGCACTGAAACATACAACACATGACACAGATAAGCGTTCAATTATCAATATGTCTGATAAATTCCTCTTTGACATAACAAGACATGCATTCAGTTTTTCACAGTATAAAATATTCTTCCAGTACTTTTTACGACATAGTGAAAAGATATTCTAAAGCGCTAATAGTTGAACCGGGTTATTGAACTAGGGAACAACCATATTGTATTATCGAGCGCTAAATAGGCTCAATCTATAGTCACTATTATCGCGTAGCATTTCTGTGATTCTCCCATCTGGAAGTTTCAATAAAGTATTTTTTACAATTGCCATTTTCTAGGGACTAAAGATTTGTGACTTAAGAAAACTTACATAGGTTGAGATACTTCAGTTATTTGACCTATAAATGAAAAACAAGAGACATTTGATCTATAGAACTTCGTATTCTAACCCTTCTAGTATCAAGTAGAAGGTAGTCAATGATAAATACATATGAAACTGATAACATATAACTGCTTATAAATTATGTGGCCAAAACCAATTATCGGAACTTCTAAATGAATAAAAACTACTACTTGGAACCGATTGCAAACAAAGTCGATTCCCATGGTGCTCCTGGTGTTTAATCGGGTGTATGAAAATAGTAGCTGTAGTGGTGAATAATATTCAATGCATATAGATGGGTAAGAAATGGGAACTTAGAAAGTTCAAAAGGGATACAATAAAGGAGGCCTTGAGACAAGATTTGTTTTACTTTTAGAGCAAAGCCACATTAGGTTATCTGCCATATCTCGATTTTAGCATTGTAATATCGCTGTACAACAGCTCTCAGGGGAGTGATTAAATGGACAAACATGTCTATCAAGACTGTTTGTCAGATCTATCAGGTATTGAAAAAACTTGTGTATGTAACCATCAGCAACCCAAATACTAGACACTATTGGAACACTACCACTAAGGATTACCAATGAACAAGACCCACTCTCAGAAGCCACAAGAATACAATAGTTGCAAAAACCATTGGAATTTTCAAATCTTGACAGGGTGATACCATATCTGTGAGAACGCTGAATCGAGGAATTACACAGCATTGTATTTAACAATTGTGTCCATATTTATGAATTGCTAATCTAATAAACCAAGAAAATATACTTGGAGTGGTGCCGTGACTGGCAGTATTGTGAAATTCAACAAACGAAAAAGTAGAAGAACATTAGTTAAAGGAAAAATTAAATAAAATAATTTTCCCCAAATATCTTGACACTTAATGAATGTATATTTTTAATTATGTAGCTTTACTTATCATGGTTTGCAAATAATTATACTGATTTCAGATAAATGTGATTTTGTTTAGTCATCAAACAATTTCAGTCTAATGAAGGATATCCTCCGTAGATAAAGAGTTAATCTAATTTGAAGTAAGCTATTTTCAAGAAGCGATATCCTTAAAATTTTCGCTCTCATAATACAACTCAACATAAACAAAGCCAAACTTTAAAATATGTTTTATTTGTTTTGTTTTTTGTTACGTGCAAAGCTACATGACGGGTTATCTGCACTTTTTGCCTACCGCAGGGTTTGAAACCTAATTTTGAGCGTTATATATCCCCAAAGCTGCTGCTAAGTTGCTGAGGAATTTAACTTAAGAGGAGTAATTTTTTAATATTATACTCGTTTGTTTTTAGACAGTTTTAGTTCTACGTATGGAAAGACCCATGAATTTCACAGCTGCTAAATGCATGATGATTTTATTCGACAACGAAAACTATTTAAAAAAAAAGTACCGAAAAAAGTTCAAAATAATACTATTTGAACATGTGAGCGTATAAATTTTGTAACTTTCTAATTGCCAAAAAAAACTTAGTCACTCATAAACAGTCTTTTACTGGGAAAAAAAAGAAATAAAATTCTACGTAATGCCTAATTCATTTGATTCTTAACTAATTTAATTACCATAGGAAAGCCTTCATATTAAGCCTTTTCTAACTGGCTGAATACTTATTTTTCTGTTTTTTGCTAATCCTTTTTCACTCATCCTCAGTAACAATTAAATACGTTAATTGAAAGTAAACCCTTCTCAGCTGGCTGGCGCCTTAATGAAATTAAGCTGATAGTTATAAGTAAGAAAATGATAACATGAAATTGTAATTCAATTCTATCGCAAATGGTTGGATCCTCATAAAGCTTTAAATGTAAAGCAGAATGTGATTTAACTTATTAAATGGAATATTAGAATAAAGTAAAGTATTTCCTACAGATCAGGATAAATGATGAGAGATGATACTGTGTTTGTTTTTTAGTTCAGTTTCGTGAAAATTATTCGAGGGCTATCTGCACTAACCTTCTTTAATTTATAAGTGATAGACTAAATGAAAGGCAGCTATTCAACAACATCTATAGCCAACTCTTGAACTACTCTTTACAAATTAATATAATATTGACTGTAACATTATAACGCCTCCGCGACTGAAAGAACGAGCATATTCGATTTCGAGTCCATCGCCTGAACCTCTAGGTCAGGGGTGGGAAACTCTATGGCCACTGGCCACATGTGGTCAACTCAAGTTTACGAATCAGCTTTTTCCATCATTTATTTTTCATTGCAAATTTGGTAATCAGCAACTGGACTGCTTCACGTCATCGCTAATGTCGTGCCTATTTTGTAATGTCAGTCTGTTTTAGATGTTTGTTATCGAGTGTGCGTTGTTTACCATGCGCTTGCAAACATATTTTTATTGTGCAACTTTCAAATGTTTAAATACATTTTCTTTTTAATCCTATAATATGGATAAGTGGATAATTCGAAAACGAAAGAATCCAGATGATGGTGAACACTCAGAAAATAAAGATACTTTAATTGATTCTGTCATTACTGTCGAAAAGAGAATGTTGCCTGACTGTAAAAACGTGAAACAAGAATTTAATGAAAGTTAGGAGTTGAAATTTGTAGTGATTGAAGCAAATAATAAACCAGTGTGTCTTTTGTGTAACAAACGTTTTAGGAATAATAAAATATACAACCTTAAGTAACACTTTAACAATTTTCACAACGAATTTGATGTAAAATGTCCAGTTGATAACAAAAATTGTATGAATGAAATTAGCCGTCTGAAAGCTCAACTTCATGAACAAAAGGGGGGCCTAAAAAGATTTTTATCATCGATAGAACTAGTTATGTTAGCTAGCTATAAAGTAGCTTGAATTCTAGCTCAAAAAAAGAAATTTTCTGATAATTAACTAGTAAAAAAATATTGATTGTGGTCATTGAAACTCCGTTGGAGAGTTATGATTCAAAAATAAAAGATGATATTCTTCAAAAGGTAAATAATTTTAAATTAAGTCAAAAAAACAATTGTCCGTAGAATGCTAAAGTTAGCGAAATACATAGAAAATCAGTTGCTTGAACACCTAAAAGACTGTTTATATTTTTCATTAGCACTAGATGAATCAGCAGATGTTAGTGACACTGCACAATTTTGGGATCAATATGTAACTTCAGATCTTCAAGTGAGGGAAGAAATGCTTGGCCTTTGTGGATTACGATATCAAACGTGTGGAAAAAACATCTTTGAAACATTTCTTGAAATGTCCAAAAAATTCAATCTGGATTTTAAAAAACTGGTTTCTGTCACAACATAGCTCCCGCTATGACTGGGGCGAAATTAGGAATTGTTTCTCTTTTAAAGAAGCATTTAATGGAAAATAATGTGAAGTCCACGCTGCCATCTTTTCATTACATTTTGCATAAAGAAAATTTATGTGCTCAAATGTCTAAAAGTGATGAATTGAAACATTTGATGGACATTGTTGTAAAAATTGTAAATTATATTAGAAGTGGAAGCTCTCTCATCCATTGACAGTTTTTTGAGTCTTTGAAGAAAAGCAGTGACTGTACTTTTGATGATCTTACTGATTTTGAAAATGTAAGAAGGTTAAGTAAAACAAAAGTTTTGAAACGATTTATTTCCTTATTTCCCCAAATATAAGAGTATCTTGTTGAAAAAGGTAAGATTGAAACTTTCCCTGAAATTAAAACTTTGTCATGGCAGTGTGATTTACAATTTCTATGCGACATGATGACTCACTTGAATAATTTGAATACGAAGCTTCAGGGAAGAAGTAAAATAATAAGCGAGTGATCACAGTCTATTCATGAATTTCAATTAAAGCTAATTGTAATCTGAGGATCGCTGGTTCGAATCCCCGTCGCACCAAACATGCTCGCCCTTTCAGCCGTGGGGGCGTTATTATGTGACGGTCAATCCCACTATTCGTTGGTAAAAGAGTAGCCCAAGAGTTGGCGATGGGTGGTGATGACTAACTGCCTTCCCTCTAGTCTTACACTGCTAAATTAGGAACGGCTAGCGCAGATAGCCCTCGAGTAGCTTTGTGCAAAATTCAAAAACAAACAAACAATCAATTAAAGCTAAACCTCCTTGTGGAACAATTACAAAAGAATGATTTGACACATTTTGCAAAGATAAATAGTTTTTAGAAAATAATAATGACTATGATTTTTCTGTGTAAACTGGATCACAAATCTATCTCAAAAATTTAAATCACGTTTCTCCGAACTTACAAATTTGAAATTGATATTTGAATTTTTGTATGCTTCATTTCAATTTGACTTAGAAAATTTTAATAAGGAAATTACATCTATTTGTCTTTTGATAAATGTGGATTTAAAGACAAGATGCTTACCCTGCAAGGTGTAGAACACATAAAAGTAAACAAAAATGTTCTATCAGAGAGATGTGGCTAAGTATTCTAATAAATGAGAGTCTTCCAAATTTAAAGAGAGCAATTTCAAAATTATTTTCCATGTTTGGATCCATATGGGTGTGTGAGTCAAAATTTTCTACCCAAGATTTTCTCAAGTCTAGGTACAGATCTCGGCTTACTGACATAAATTTAGAGGCAGAGCCAAGATGCTCATTGAGCATAGATATTAAGCCAAATTTCACGAAACTTGTTGATGAAAACCCTCATCAATTTTCAACTGAAGGTTAGTTGAAATGCAATTGTTTTGATTGAACTAACATCTTTTAATTTTTTTAATAGTGTGGTCAACGTTGTTTTCATTAGCCATTGGCCACAGTTGTGACCGCTGTGAAAACAATTTGCCCACTCCTGCTCAAGGCCAATCTAGTCATTCGAAATCAATAGCGAGATGAGTTGAAACACGTTATTTCTTTCAATCAAACAGATGAACATACGCATGTAAGCAGCTTAAAGTAGCATAAAATTCACTATTTGCTTCCAGATTTGCTAGTTTTAGGGGCTGAGCTACATTTTGTTGATAAGGGTCTGAGCACCATCGCAATGAAATATAGGATAACAAGCTGTCATTACAAAGTATCTTAGGAGATCAAGCTTATCTTATCATTTGTTTTTTACCTTGCAGTCAGGATGACTTTAAAATAGAAATGTACCGATCCATCCATCAATAATTATTACTGTCTGATCCACCAAGTATGACGGATATTTTGCCCTAACATATTTTCTGATCTTATTCAAATTTAACCACCCTGAACTATTAGTGAAATCAGATGTTAACATAATATACCTGATTGTACATATCTGAAGGAATTAGAAGCAGATCTTGTTGTTCTACTGCCAAAATAAACCTGTCCCTAAGGTTGCATGATCGTATTTATATAGGTTTGGCTGGGTTTGTTTTTTTTTTTTGTTGTCACATTTTTGAATATGTCAGAAATCAAGTACTTTTAAAATGAACGGAGTTTCATTTATATTAGCGTTGGTATATTTTTATAAGTTTTAAAAACATCAACCAAGTAGTTTTAATTTAATACTTTATAAAACACACACAAGGAATCGTTTAATATATTTTTTCTCAATGATTCAAACTGTGGATGAAATATTTAGTTGAAAACATCGTTTGTATTTGTTAGCCTTCTCTGTTGTTAAAGCTCACATGTTTATCGACGATGGTTATTATAATAAAGTATAGTGATCCTTCCTAAAGACGTGATCGAGTTGATAATGAGGGTAGAAAAGATTAGTAGGAAAGGTCCTGATTATAAAGGATTCATCATATATTACAGATATAAAGGAAAAAATGTTAGTAAAAATAAGAACGCTAGAGAAAGAAACAAATCAACCTTGGTATGCTTGGAAAGTGAGAACACCAAGGAACGAAAAGTAATTGATGTAAAGAGATTGAAAAAGAAAGGGTTAAATATAACGAGCCAATCACATTTTTGCTGTAACGTTGTAATCTCAACCCAAAGTAATTATTATTCCAGTTAAGTTCCATTATTTTACGTAATCTATAAACGAACTCATTTGTAATTAGGATTAAATAAATATTCGAGGAAGTTAACAGACGTCTGTGAGTTTTGTCGAATGTTATCTACTTATTTAATAGTCTGTGTCTGTAACACAAGATTTAGAAAAACCGAAGGAACTTTAACTAAAATCTTTTGTGTACATACGCATAATATGACGTGAGACCAAAATACAACCAGCAAAGTTTCTAATTAATTATGCGACACTAGACTAAATAGAGAGTTTAAAAAGACTGATACTTGACATCTTCTTTCGTGACCTTGTAAAATTAAACAAGTCTTGTAACAAATAAAACACAAAACTATAAGTAAAATTTATTCTTGAGGTACCACGTAGTGTTCTTTAATTAATTTCTTATTCTAACACAAACTTTGAATAAAATGACAAAAGACGTGTCGCCTTCAGATAGTTTTGTTTTATTTTAAGATGATAATATGCTGTTCTTTCCCTAATTGAAACCGGTAATTGACTGAATAAAGATTATCATTGAGAAATGCGCCATCTGGCGGTTCTGCTATAGGTACAGCAAAGGATACCCATTGCGCTTAACAACAACAAGAACAAAATAATGATAAAAAACATTTATCTGTAAATTTTCAATGTCCTTTTTTTCATTTTGACATCTTATGCGAACTACTATTTATCTTATTGTCCTATATCAAGATGGTTTGGTTTGTTTGTTTGTTTTGAATTTCGCGCCAAGCTACACGAGAGCTATCTGCGCTAGCGGTCCCTAATTTAGCAGTGTAAGACTAGAGGTAAGGCAGATATTCATCACCACCACCGCCAACGTTTGTGCTACTCTTCTACACACTAACAGTGGAATTGACCGTAACATTATAACGTCCCCACGGTTGAAAGAGCGAGCATGTTTGGTGTGGCGGGAAATCAAGCTCGCGACCCTCAGATTACGAGTCGAGTACTTAACCACCTGGCCATGCCGGGCCAAGTGTTTCTCAACTCTACATTGAACTGAATTATCAAATTATTAGTTTTCACTATTGAATTGGATAAAAATTTATTTTATTTTCTGCATCATAATTTTGTCGCGTTGAACCAACGATAAAATGAAAAAATTACTGACTGATAATCGCTAACAAGAGAAATGTGTTCTATTAGTTTGTAAGTTCCACTGTGCTAGATAGTTATTACCGATATAAGCAATCAGTTGCGAAATTATTAAAACCTCTTCTTGTCCATTTGGTTAGTGATAACCAGTAACGTACAGAGGACGTTGAAAGGTAGTTGTTCATTAACAAGAGGACACTTTTCAGACAAGACGTTTTTTGGACAGGAAGAAGTTTAAGAAAAGACTATTGATACTGTGGGTTGTCTCAAGTACACACGGGATAAGAATATAGCATACCTATACCAGTCGGTCTTATAAACACTTTGAAACTAAGTTGTTAATTTTTGCGTTTTAATATTTATTATCAGTTATTGATTTTAACTCTAAAAGACCCACAAGTCCCTATGTGTCATTAATTTTATAGTTTAAATATTGATTTTAATTGTAAACTATCCACAAGTCCCTATGTGTCATTAATGTTATAGTATAAATATTGATTTTAACTGTTAAAGGCCCACAAGTCCTTATGTGTCATTAATTGTATAGTTTAAATATTGATTTTAACTGTTAAAGGCCCACAAGTCCCTATGTGTCATTAATTGTATAGTTTAAATATTGATTTTAACTGTTAAAGACCCACAAGTCCCTATGTGTCATTAATTGTATAGTTTAAATATTGATTTTAACTGTAAAAGGCCCACAAGTCCTTATGTGTCATTAATTTTATAGTTTAAATATATTTATTATCTCACAGCCAGCAAGGTGCAGAATCAGGTATTTTTGAGTAGTTGGAAACATTTTTTTTATGACGGAAAAAGGAAATTTTAGAGCATAGGAGGAAGAAACTAAAGGCTTGACCCCATCCAACCACACTCTTTTATATATCACTGCTCATAATGTCTCCTGTCGCTCAAGTACACATAGAATAAAGAACAACAATATACAAGCAAACATTTTTTTTTTATCTGCGCTAAGTTATTTAGTAGTCTTGTAATAAATAAAAGAGTTTGTAATTGCAAATCTTCCCTGTTGTTAAAACTCACGTAATTATTCCGCCTTCAGGAAAGACCACTGTACTTTATTATAATGACCATCGCCGACCACTGTACTTTATTATAATGACCATCGCCGATTACTGCAGAGCTGATAATGAGCACACGAAAGATGTGTAGTGAAGGTTCTGATTATAAAGAATCCATCGTGTATTACAGAGGTATAGGATAAAATGGAGTGGCTCAGCTCAGTTGATAAGTTCAACTGAATGCTTGACCCCACCCAGCCACTCTCTTTTACATATCACTGTTCATAATGTCTCCCGTCGTTGTCGTGAAGTCGATACCAAATGTATGGGAACAAACCGGCGATCCATAAATGGTCATGTTGTGGAAATAGTATTGCTGATCTTTCAAGAAGCGTTGTCCAAGGTGTCTGGTGTTTAGAATAGTTGCCTAGTAACGTGTCTACAATTTTCTCACTATAAACGTGTGCCTCTGCATTTGCTTGGTTTCCAACAGATAAACAGAGCTATGCATTTTTTTCTGTAGTTGTTTACTATAAAATGAGTATATGATATAGAGATTCTGTTGTGCTGTTAATTGTTGTACAATCCTTACAAGTTTAAAAGTGTAACATAAAAGATAAATTTCGTAAGTTTCTTAAGAATTCAGTCTCAAAAACGTTTCGTTATATGAAGAGTACCAATGTGTATAGTAATTAAACCTAATGAATTTAGAGTACCAATGTATATAGTAATTAAGCCTAATGAATTTAATCTTTTTGTAAGACAAAACGTTTCTTTTCATTTTATTCAACTAACTGATATTCAAAGCACGAAATACATTTCCAGTGGAGCAGAACTATATAAATAACGATTAATAGTCTGTAATCTGGTATAATGAAAGAAAAACGTTTGCATCTTCATTTAGACAGGGAAATGGTCCCAGGTTTTTAAGCACATGCTTGATGCATGCAAATGTGTGGGTAGCTCAAACACTAAATGTAATACCGAGCTGATATATTCAACTGTGTTTCTCTTTTCCTAAGAAGTGATGAATCACTTATTCAAGGTGATATCGCCTGCAATATACTACAGTAGAAACGTTCACAAATTTTCAAACTAGCTGTCTCTTTTACGAGCTTTGAAGTATATAGGGAGTGAGATATTCCAACAACTAAATGCCAAATATTCTAAGAGACACTGTAGAAATGAAGCAATACAATTATGAATGTTCTGGTATACAACAGTGTAGATAAGAGGCTAGCACAGCAGTTAACGATGGGTAAACTTTGACCTCCACAAAGCCAAAATACACAAACCTAATAAGATCTACCCAGGATTATTGCTCATTTTGATCTTGTTAAACAATAGATATTGGAAGGTCTCATCCTTGGTGGGTTTCTTGAAATCTACGGATCAAGGAATTGAAATCTAGCGACAAACGTGCTTCTCTTTTCAGCTGTGGGGATGCTATAATGGTTCGGTCAATCCTACTATTTGTTATATTCTTCTTACAATATTAAACAAGTGCTTGATAAACAAACAAACAAACCAATATAAAAGTCAAATAGCCCGAATGTCTTGGAAATTCTTAATCAAACTCCACCATAGATAACATTAAATGAAATTGAAGCTTGTTTTTGCGGACGTGTTTTTGTTTTAGCTTGTTTATTTGTTTTAACACAAATGTACAATACTACCCGTACTGTGCCTTCTGTGGGAAATGAAGCCGGAATTTTAGTGCTAAAAGTTCTCAAGCTTTAAGATGGGCCACCAGTATAGGTCACGAAATACATTGAGATGAAAATTTTCTTAAACCAACACAAAACTAAAAAAAAATTATTTTTAAACTAGAGAAATTATTAAAGCAAACGATCTTTCACTAGACCATGATAAGTCTTATTAATACTAGGTGTTTATGATAATGTTTTTTCACTGCTTATACACTTTACCTTTATCTATAATCTTGTCATCTGCTGGCATAATTTTCGTCAATATTAATTCTTGAGTCTTTTGTATTTGTGCCTATATACAGTACCTTGTACAATATATACAGTGTATTTTGTATCTTGTATTACTTAGTACAGATTATTCCTAAAGAAAGCAGACCAATGTTTTCTGATAACGTTGTATGTTGCACCATCAATAAAAATATTCCTTATGCTCATAAATCGTTGTTTATCTACTTATTATTATATTAGCGTAATGTACTTCTTTGCTCCAATATATATATAAAGAATGTGTATCCTTTTTTTCTAGTATTTTACAAAAACGACTTTTTATGTATGTTTGGTTGTTTCCTGTTTGATAAGAATTTTCATTTTTTTAGTTGTGTTCAAACCTTGCTTATCAAGCTTCATGGATTGAATCATGCAACAAATATGGTTCTGGAAGAAATACGGCTACATGGTCAAATATCTGACCTTGCGATTTATTAATTGTGATGGCAAAGCTTTGAGGGTGAAGAGAAAATTCATGATGGTATAACTTTTTAAAAACAAAAACATCCTTATAAAATGTTTCAGTAAATTTTACAAAATCTTCTACTTAAGTTGAACAATCAACAATAATAATAATAATAATGTATTGTAACACCCTCTTAAGGGTGACAAATCCTTGTCACACCAAACATGTTCGCCCTTTCAGCCGTGAAGACGTAATAATGTGACTGTCAATCCCACTATTCGTTGGTAAAAGAGTAGCCCAAGAGTTGGCGGTTGGTGGTAATAACTAGCTACCTTCCCTCTAGTCTTACACTGCTAAATTAGGGACGGCTAGCGCAGATAGCTTTCGTGTAGCTTTGCGCGAAATTCAAAACAAACCAAACAAACTAAATCCAACGCTGAATAAATTCCAGGGTTCTAGTCACGTGATATAAAGAGGGCAGATAGTCAAATAAATAGTTTTACTTAAAAATATACAAGAATATGGTCATCGTAATTATGGCAATGTGATAAATCATTTTAAATAAATCAATTCAGATTTATTCACAATAAAAAATAAAAAAGATTAGCCTTAATTTTAATTTTATGTTATTAGCTGTACAAAACGTTTTATTTTGTAGTGAACTTTTTATAAAAGATTATTTTAACTAACTGGTATGTTACTTTTAAAATTATTTTTGTTTTTCTTATCAAAATATGTAATTAATTTTCTTTTGAGCAGAAGCTCTCGTAACAAATAGTATATTTAGTTTATTTCATTTTTAATCACAAAGCTACACAGTGGGCTATCTATACTCTGCCCACCATGAGTAAAAGAAATCAGATTTTTATTTCTTAAGATTATAGATCCTTAGATTTAAAGTTGAATCACCACAGGGCTGTATGTATATAAATTCTTCCTTCTCACGCTTTTTAAAAACTATACATCAATTAAGTAAATAAAACACTTGAAACTATTCAACCTTCTATCAGGTAGCTTGGTATAGATCCTATGTAGGGATGGGTCCGATTGAAATTGACGTATGGTAATGTATATGCCAGGAATTCGGCAAAACCCAACCACAAGGACAGAGATGAAACGCCCTTCACTGATGAATCTAACTTTAAAGTTCGGCTAACTTTCCTTGACGAAAACGAGCTGCAAAAACATCGATTTTGTTTTTCTTATTCTCCTTCAGCTTTTATTCGTAAAACATAAATACTTATGAGCAGTCAGCACACTTCACTTCTCCCTAGGATGTCTAAGATATGCCTTTTTATACCTAGAAAAGCGAGTGTTCCAAAGTATTAATCACGGTCTGTGATCACTAAGTTATTACGTGCGTTATATAAAATTAGATAATATACCGTATACTCCTTAACGCGTTCTGCAGTATGCTGGTCATGACTTACGGTGCTTCAAGAAGTAACGTCTACAGATTATTTTATGGATCCTTATAGAATAGGACTGAATAAATTGGTGAAATCGTGTCTTCCACTAGTAGTTACAGCCCCCACTGGAACCCAAGACTTCGAGTCGTAAAGAGTGTAGAAATTATAAACAAAAACATTTACTCTATAATTATACGGATGGAGGAAAAAGGATCAGATATAGTGAACAAAGATTTACTCTATAATTATACGTGTGGAGGAAAAAGGATAAGATATAGTGAACAAACATCTACTCTATACTTATAAGGATGGAGGAAAAAGGATCAGATATAGTGAACAAACATCTATTCTATACTTATAAGGATGGAGGAAAAAGGATCAGATATAGTGAACAAACATCTACTCTATACTTATAGGGACGGAGGAAAAAGGATCAGATATAGTGAACAAACATCTACTCTATACTTATACGGATGGAGGAAAAAGGATCAGATATAGTGAACATACATCTGCTCTATACGTATAAGGATGGAGGAAAAAGGATCAGATATAGTGAACAAACATCTACTCTATACTTATAAGGATGGAGGAAAAAGGATCAGATATAGTGAACAAACATCTACTCTATACTTATAAGGATGGAGGAAAAAGGATCAGATATAGTGAACAAACATCTACTCTATACTTATAAGGATGGAGGAAAAAGGATCAGATATAGTGAACAAACATCTACTCTATACTTATACGGATGGAGGAAAAAGGATCAGATATAGTGAACAAACATCTACTCTATACTTATACGGATGGAGGAAAAAGGATCAGATATAGTGAACAAACATCTACTCTATACTTATAAGGATGGAGGAAAAAGGATCAGATATAGTGAACGTGTAATGCAAATATTTCTCCCGTATGAAATGCTCTCCAGTTTCTAATTTTTTTTCATCCCTATATCCCAATGACTTTATAATAATATTATTTATCACTAGTACTTCTCGTTGTAAGTAAATATTTTTAGTACACGAAAGAACATTTAAACCACAGTTCTTTTTTAGGAATTAAAACCTGAAAAAGCAAAAAATAAATTTATAGCTGTTATTAACTTTGACGTTTGAAAAAGCAATGTTTCTAAACGTTGATATTATAAATCACGTTTTTAATATTTGTAGAGATTGAATAAAGCATCCTAAGGCTTATTACTAGATCCTAAATCAGTTGGAAATAACCTCAAAATCGTGAGACTCAGTCCTGCACATAAACCATAATACTGATATTAAAAAAAACTAGTTATTGAAAAAGATCCGCTACTTCCAGCATATCTTTTTACTTCGAATATTATAGTTTCTTTATATACCATTATATTTTGTTAAAAAATTATTAAACAAGGAAAGCTTGTTCTTACTGGGTTCTTTAGTTCATAAAACTAGGTGCTTTTATAGAGCTAGTGGTACAGAAATTCAAGGAAGATGTATAGATATATACAGGAAAAGCACCAGAAATAACCCAGATAAAAATGTCCTTATATAAATAATACATAAAGCTAATGGTATAAATAACGCTTTTATGACTGTCGTTTACCTTGGCATTTAGAAAGCTTTTGATAAGGTACTGCACTAAAGTGTGATTACGAAAAATATATTGATATTGTACTGACTTGAGTGTAGGAAACAGAGGTTGGTGATAAATAGCAACTTTCTGATAGAGAAAGATCAGTTTAGGTATTCAGGAGCCTAGGTTACAATAAACTTTATACTGCTGAGTAGAATATCTAATAATAAGGTAATATTATATCGAAATAATATTTATAATAATGTGAATCATGGTTACTATTTAAGTCAATATCAGCCTGCTGAATGTTAGCTTAAGAACTTTCTTGTTTCTACATAAAAAAATCATTGATTCCATCAGGCTAAATAAAGTAGCAAAATATATACAATAAATATATATAAATGGTACTGAGACAAATATTGTTTCAATACATAAACGTGGAGTTGTTCACTTTCATGGAAACATAAGTTCGTTTAACCTCTTTGGCTACAACACAACACTGAAAGAAAGAGAAGGACTTGGATGTAACTGTTAAAGAAGAGATTGGAGTATTCGGTCCAGTGTATATGACTAACGGACAGTTATCAAATATTGGAATTTGTGTACAGACATAATGATTTTTGGTAGTACGACTAATTATGACACTAAGTGTTTTTACTGGTTAACACACATTTGAATTACCGTGTTTAGTTCTGATCTTTTCATTATAAGGATATGAGACTGCTGTAAATAATGTATAGAAAGGTTATTATTTGAAGACCTGGTTTTAAAACGTTAGCTACTTACTTAAAAATAGTAAAATCTAAAGATAACATAGTTCTATTTTTCAAACTTCCATATGGTTGGATAAACTGCCTATTGAAAGTTCCTTTACTACTGGATTGATTATGACAGTAGTAGCGATTGGTTACTGTGGGTTATACATAAGTAAGTTTTGGACATCTAAATCCAAATTTGTTTTAAATATTGTATATTACCATTAATTTAGATTGAGCTAGTTAAAGCAGTAGTTCAACGCACGGGGAAGATATAGGGATCCTCGGGGGTGGCATGGGGGGGATGATTGCCTAACGTCGACTTCCTACATCGCTTCCTGGAGTGTACATTGTAGGTTTGGTGACAGTCGATACTGCAGTTCGTTAGTTATAAGTGGACACACTCACACACAGATTGTTTTTAAATGCTTTTATAACATACACCAGAAAATCGGAAAATAAATAATCCTAGAAAATGAAAGACTTAGATAAGTATAATAAATTGTGATGTGAACCCTAACACACAAAATAACTAGTATAAGGAATACCTAAAAGTTATAAAAGTTTATAACATAAGAAATTGGTGTTGTAAGTGTTTAATTATAGATGATACCAGAAAGATAGTGACCTGTTAATATCAGAATGTTAATGATATAAATATTGTTTAGCTAAACGAAACAAACCTGTAAATACTAACGCTTGCCTATCCAAACAGGGTTTTGATTGACAGGAAACTTTGCATAATTCTAAGCACGTTTTTCTCGTTCGTTTGAGCTAATCGTGATGTTGTTGGCAAATACGGTTAATCAGAACTTTTTTTTTATATTTGTTCTACCTAGAATATGGTCTTACAACCGAATAATTCTTGATAAACATGAGGTCCTACTTACCCTTATTGGTAAAGCTTTTTTGTTTGTTTGTTTATCAATTTCGCGTAAAGCTATACGAAAGCTATCTGCACTAGACGTTCATAATTTAGCATTGTAAGACTAGTCATCACCCCTCCCCACCAACTTTGGGGCTACTCTTTTATCAACTGACCGTCACATTATAGTGCCCCCACGTCTGAGAAGGTGAACATGTTTGGTGTGACGGGGATTCAAATCCACGACCCTCATATTACAAGTCGAACGCCTTAACCCACTTAGCCATGCCGTGCCCGTGAAGAAAGAATGTGGAGAAATATTAAATACGAAAATAAAAACAATGTTCATTCGTTGTTAAGCCCAAAGATAGAAAAAGAAACCCGATTTTATTAGTTATAAGCCCAAAGATAGAAAAAGAAACCCGATTTTATTAGTTATGAACTTTCAGGTTTACTGTTGAGCCACGGGGGTATGAATAGAAAAACACAGTTAAAACTAAATTGAATATCTATTAGATGTCTAGTTGAAATTTTAAACAGTGACAAGCTTGATTCGTATGTGTTTTGATATAGATACTTACGGTTGTGGGATAGTTCTCTACAAGTCACTTGGACTCAGCCAATGCAGTGATCCTTTCTTTATTCTATGATGATTTTTTATTATGTTTGTCAGAAAGAAGTTCGTGGCTTTCGTGAGCTTAATGATCTATGACAGCGTAGGCCAAGATAGTTTTGAGATTTTTGGTTTATAAATGTACCAAAATATCTCTAGAGAACAATAAAATTTTCTATTAATCAATTTAATTATTATAATTGATTGGTTTCAATATGCTATTCTTCAATTCATACCTATATTATCTAACTGTAATTAATAATTATCATTACCGTATATATCTTGATAAATACCACTCGCAAAATTACCTAGAATATCACGCACAGCTAATACGATTTAAAATATCAAAATACCAACATTTGTTTTTAATAAAAACTTTGCATCTAGCCATTTGGGAATCAAGAACTACGTTTTTCTAAACTTGTTGTTCATAAAAAGTTTACTTCAGCCTTTAGGGTTGTCACATACTTTTGTATTATCATTGATACTCACAGTAATAAATAGTCGACACCACATTTATTTTGTTTGGCTATCTTTTTTGAACAAAATATTTAGAGACTTTTGTGTTTAACTGCGATTTAGTTAATTGTATTGTCCTTTTTTTTTTAGGATACAATAACTCTTTGGTCGATCCCCCGCTAGGACAGCGGTAAGTCTCCGGATTTACAATGCTAAAATCAGGGGTTCGATTCTCCCCGACAGACACAACAGATAGCCAGATAGGGCTTTGCTGTAAGAAAAATACACATACACTCTCGTAACTCGAAAATATGTAACGGAGTGTCGATACCACTACGAAATATTGTACTATTTTATCGAAGTTACAATCAACGTATCTAATCAACGTAATGTTTATTTCATAAAATCAGTCAAGAGAGAGGGAAAAAAGAAATGAAAAGTAGTGGAACATGTGTAAATGTGTTTATTACTTCATTTCATCATTTCAAACACTCACTTATATTTAAATAGTACATAACTAGCACTGAATTATTTATATCATCTGTATTTGAATCTTCTTCACTAGTTCTACAATACAATGTATATGACTATGAGAGCTTATACTGCTCGATACTGCGTTTGTGAGTGCCAAGTACACTGGTTACTTTATTAGGACACAAACAAACCAATATATTGAATAATACCATTTATCTGTACACGAATAAGGTGTGCTAGGCAATTGCTTGAGCCATGTAAATGTAGAGACATAGTAATACATTGGTTAATTTTCCAGACAGTGGTTAAGGGCAAGAAACTCTCTGACATTCAATGGGGCATGTTAAAAGTTCTCACCTGATAGGAGTGTCGTTGTCTAAACATTTCTTTGAATTGCTGCTTAAAGAGACATGATGCCAATCACTGTGAAAAATAACAATCGAAATGAAATATGTCTGTGACCAGGAAAACTGGGTCTGTTAAAACGTTTCATTGAATGAATGGAAAGACTATTGAAGAAATTTACAATAGCCAACATACATCACACTGTGATGTAGCAGTTCATAAT
Organism: Tachypleus tridentatus; assembly: GCF_004210375.1. Taxonomy (NCBI): domain Eukaryota; kingdom Metazoa; phylum Arthropoda; class Merostomata; order Xiphosura; family Limulidae; genus Tachypleus; species Tachypleus tridentatus. The sequence continues at coordinate 138,027,416 of NC_134831.1, read as the reverse complement.
TCTTTTAGCAGTGGCTATTAATCAATTATTTCAATATATCATGGAAATGACATCACAAAAATTATCATTTGAGAATTGTTAATCACTTCTGAAACATTTATCTCAGATACAAATTGAAATGGGTTTTGTATGCCGACTGTCGACGGTGAAAAGTTGGAAGAATGTAATGTGATGTGACGATTCGCATTTCACCATTTTGTATTTCTGAGCAAAAAATATGGAAATAAAAAGCACACTTATAAGATAGTTCTTCTTGCTCTCTTTCAATATTGTAAACTTTTGTAATGGTATGAAGAAGGTTCAATTAGCAGAAGCTGGATCCTTTAATTCTTTTAGAAGACTTAATAAAACACAGAGTGCACCTGAATGTTCTTACCGGTCCTGTTAACCTCACAATGTTGCCATTTTAGTAATGATGAATGATGGATCGTCCAAGACAGTGATGCAGCGTCGTATTGTATCACATGAGTTTAAATAAATAACACTAAGGCATTTCAGTCGTTTTTCTTGGCTAGAAAACCACCGTAACCTACAAATATTAAAAGATGTTTGTCGTTTTCATTGTCATAATCCCCTATAAATATCTCTTAATCAACCGCAGACCCCGATACTTCTATTTTCACCAACGTTCGACGAACAGGTTACAATCAATTAAGCCATCTTCCGGCATCTTGAAGAATCAAAGCCATGTGAAGTCAGGCTGTTCCTGCAGTGAAAGGCGGCCACTTCTATTATTAGTCAGGTGCCCTAATAAAGTCAAAATAGTTCTGAAAGGAAACGTATAAGAACGAACTACGAAACTTCAGTGCTGCATGAGCGGGTTAAAATTAGCACAGTTTACACTGTTCGTGTGTCATTCTTACAAACACCTTGCATTTTGCACTCGCTAAGTTCATTTAATTCCAGGTCGATATCATAGATTACCACTAAGTATGTTCAGGACACACGTCTCCCAACCAGCATAATTTAAATTGCAGTATTCCTTTTTAGAGAACATTTCGTCTCATAATTTTTCATTCAAAATTATATTTTTGTAAATTATAACGGATTATTAGCTTTTCAAGCTTGATATCAATCTTACTTGTTATTTATTATTTCGCGTTTCATAGTGTACGTGTGTTTAACCTAAACCATTGATAAAAAAAAACAATCAGCTTTGTATTTTTAAGCATCATCTCAGGAGAAATTTTGTTTCCATTCATAAAGGGACCATAGGGTGTTTGCTTTGTTTGTTTGTTTGTTTTGAATTTCGCACAAAGCTACTCGAGGGCTATCTGTGCTAGCCGTCCCTAATTTAGCAGTGTAAGACTAAAGGGAAGGCAGTTAGTCATCACCACCCACCGCCAACTCTTTTACCAACGAATAGTGGGATTGACCGTCCCATTATAACGTCCCCACGGCTGAAAGGGCGAGCATGTTTGGCGCGACGAGGATGCGAACCCGCGACCCTCAGATTACGAGTCGCACGCCTTAACGCGCTTGGCCATGCCGGGCCGGGTGTTTGCTGAATTGTTATTTGCACAAACTATGTAAATAGAAACAGACTATTTTGTATTAAAAAAAAAATCAGTTTTCAGTAAAAATAGATTTTTTTCCTAAAATTGTATTAGCAGAAAAGAAATAACCAACATGTTACAGTTTTATATAAGTTGTCCACTTTTCTGTTATAAAGAGGAATATTTTGTACTTTGATGTAGATCCTTATTATTGTAATTCACACCTATTAAGTTTATACGATGTTTAATGAAATTGTTCAAGAGCGACGTTTCTAAGCTAACACAACAGAGAAAGGCTTGGTTTGTTTTGTTTTGGATTTTGCGCAAAGCTACACGAGGACCATCTGCGCTAGCCATCCTTATTGTAGCAGTGTAAGACTAGTCATCACCACCCACTGCCAATTCTTGGGCTATTTCTTTACTAATGAATAGTGGGATTGATCGTGACATTATAGCGCCCCTACGGCTGAAAGGTCGAGCATATTTGATGTGAAGGAAAGATTCGAACTCGCGACCCTCGGATTACGAGTCGAGTACCTAAACCACCAGGCCATGCCGGGCCAGAGAAAGGCAGATATCCTATTAAGGGTAAACTACGTTTCAATTGTTGCTTTATATGCCTCAGTAAAACAATGTGTAATGACGTATTTAAATTTGCATTTGTGTACTTGCACTTGGAATGCTATATTTTTGAGAATGTATGTCTGCAAAAAACAACAAACACACATATACATATATAAATATATATACGTACGTATTTCTACGTATATATGCATACATATTTCTAAAATAATAACTTCAAAATAAATAGTCTGAAACTTCTGCAAAAGTCTTATAATTATCCCTTAATTCTCGGCTTTAATACTTTCGTATTAGAACTTCATAAATATGGAATCGCGTTTGTACAATAGGCCTGGTATGGCCTAGCCTAGCGCGTTAAGGCGTGCGCTTCGTAATTTAAGGCGGGTGCGCTTCGTAATTTGAGCCCTCCCAGCCGTGGGGGTCGCTGTCAATCCCACTATTCGTGGCAAAAGAGCGCCCAAGAGTTAGAGTCGTCGCGCCAAACATGCTCGTCCTCCCAGCCGTGGGGGCGTTATAATGTGACTGTCAATCCCACTATTCGTTGGCAAAAGAGTAGCCCAAGAGTTAGCGGTCCGAGTCGCACCAAACATGCTCGTCCTCCCAGCCGTGGGGGCGTTATAATGTGACGGTCAATCCCACTATTCGTTGGCAAAAGAGTAGCCCAAGAGTTAGCGGTGGGTGGTGATGACTAGCTGCCTTCCCTCTAGTCTTACACTGCTGAATTAGGGACGCCTACACAGATAGCCCTCGAGTAGCTTTGTGCGAAATTCCAAAACACACACACTCCTTTGTACAAACCTTTGGAACCAGATAATTTAATTTTATTACTTTCGAGACATTTGAAACCTCTCAGAAAAAGTTAAACTAATAATATACAAGGAACCTGTGTTTGAAGAAGACGTCTCAATAGCCCTGATTTAGACTGGCATTCGTGTATTTTGGTTAAATTAAACTGAAATTGAGTACAGAATATTTTGTATACAAAATAACACAAGTATAAGTAAATGGCACGATGTAAAATCGAATACAAGAAAAATGTTTTCCGAACTGAATCGCTCAGGGATTCTTTTTTAGGTTATAATAATATTAAATGGTAAAACATTATTTATCCTTCGCCTGTGTGAGAATAATTTATTTCGTACTTGTTATTTGGTATAAAATGCGGTGTAAGACCTAAGTAAATAATACCATACTTCAGTATCGGAATTTGCCTATAAAAAACGATACTCTTACAGCGAACGTTTAGGTAGAGGTACTGCGTATTTTTTAACAAACCAGACTATGTATCACTGAAATCATTACAAGTATAAAAAGCTTTTAGGATTTTGACGTACCTGTTCTGGCATTCACCGACATAAAAGAACTGGAAATGCAGTGAGAATAGATTTTTTTATAAATCGTAATGTTCACAACTGAATGTCTTTTTTTGAAGCAGGTTTCAGAAGAACTGTTTACTAAGCAGTACAGGGTCGAATAAAAAAGGATTGTTCTTTTTTGTAATTTCGCACAAAGCTACTCGAGGGCTATCTGCGCTAGCCGTTTCTAATTTAGCAGTGTAAGACTAGAGGGAAGGCAACTAGTCATCGCCACCCACCGCCAACTCTTTTACCAACGAATAGTGGGATTGACCGTCACATTATACACCCCCACGGCTGGGAGAGCGAGCATGTTTAGCGCGACGCGGGCGCTAACTCGCGACCCTCAGATTACGAGTCGCACGACTTACGCGTTAGACCATGCCGGGCCAATAAAAAAAGGAAGTGAGAGATAAGACAAGTGTAGTAACTATTTTACAGGAGTTACAATCCAATACAAGTAATTAATTCACCCAGCAGGCACTAAAGTTGTTATAAGTTCCGTAAAATGAACGCCTTCCAAGTAAATGCGAATGTTATTTTCCCCTACTTTAGAAAGCATAAGGCCAAACAAGGCTTAGCGACCTACTACCTTATCAAAGACGGTCAGGTGAGGCCTGTTTCATTTTATCGCTATGGTAAGCTGACTTATTCATTGATTTCGTTCATTCAATGATAAATTCATTTTAATTTATTACCAAATCTATTTGTATAAGTATTTTGTAGTGTTTATGTAATGTTAAAATTTATAGTTGAGTAACGTGCAATCATAATTATTTTCAATAATTGTCAGGTTTGATTAGAATGTATTAATTCATTTTTAAATATATGTTTGTCATATGCTACTCACAAACACACACACACGCACTCAAGATCTTTTGTATATTATTATATTTATAAAAAGAAGAAATATATAAATCAAAATATCTCTCTGTGAACTCACCGGCATTTTTTTTTATCGTCTCATGAACGAAGTTTTGTAATTGTAGCACTTTACTCTATGACTAGTATCCAGGTTACAAAACCTTATGCCACAGAGAGTAATGAAACGTTTCTTGGATATCAGTTTGTTGTAAGGTGATATTTGGTAAAGTAGAGACATAAAAGCTTTGTGGGCTAAGCGATATATTCTCGGGAATTTATAGATAAAAATTTCCGGTTCAGTGATAGTGTTCGCCTTAAAACGAAAACATGTTAAGTTTTACAACTTTTATAATTTGTCTCTAAGAAACTGTAGAAAACTTAGATAAGTCTGGCGAGAAATGACGCTGTGCTTGTCAAAAGCCTGTTAGAAGAGAGACATGTATCATGAAAAGTAAAAACAAAAATGCAATTTAGTTTAGATAAATTCACAAGGAAAATAATCCTTAATGATAAATGAAACACTCGTTTTTATTTTTTAACATTTTCTGTTATCTCTGTACACTGAAAAGCTTAAAAGGGAATTTAAATTAGAGTCACGTTTATAAACAATGAAGTACCAGTTTATAATACTGCAATTCATAAACCTACAATTCTAAGTATAAAACAAAATTTCTATTACTGTAAACTGTCACATAATTACAATACACTAATTATTTGGGGATTAAGTGATCGTTTTGGAAAAAAGAACTTATGATAAATTGTACGTTACACTTCAAATTATTTTTACACTTATTTGATGTTTAATGAAATTAAGTTTGTTAATTATGTTATCTTTTTTTTCTTAAGTTAGGCCCGGCATGGTCAGGTGGTTAAGCTGTTCGACTCGTAACCTGAGGGCCCCGGGTTTGAATCTCTGTCACTCCAAACATGCTCGCTCAGATAGCCGTCATGTAACTTTGCGCGAAATTGAAAAACAAACAAACAAACAAACAAAACAAATTATCTCTAAGTTACCACATTAGCAAAATTTGAAGTGAGGAACCAGTGGGACCTAGTGGTTAATGTGTCTAGCTGCAGAACGGATGGTCCAACGCAGAGTCTCTGATATGCTGTTACTAAACACTTTCTGTACTTTTCATTATAACCGTAACACTCAATCCCAATATTTGATGAATGTGTAGATGCGTGTGCTTTTGATTGTTGGTTTATCTATGATCTCTATTACAAATTTAGGGATGACTATGTCTGAGCTTTAGGGTTTCTGGTATGTCCGTTAAGCTCCATGCGTTGCACAAAATCATGTTCAAGTTCAATATATGTTAAATTAAATTGCATTACACATCCTGTTAAAATGTTGTTAAAACTCGTTATTGTCGTCTCTTTCAAACATCTCAATCAATCTTCTATTCACAAATAGTCAACAGTGTTTCAAATTAATAAACTAGTCTTCCATTTCCCAAGAGTCAACAGTATTCCAACTTTCAGATAGATCAATAAATATCCGATTTTCAAATAACCGATAGTGTTACCTATTTCAAATAAATCAACTAGTCTCCCATCTTCACACATTTTGTAGTCAATACCTTTACAAACATTATAATTTTATAAAGTATTCCTTAAAACTACAGTGCTTTACATTTGTACGTTAATTTTAAAATGACACTAAAAAGATAACCAGTCTTTTGTGTCTCATAGGCTACAATTGAATAAAGATGTTAAAAATGATGAAAAGCCGAAAACCGAACGAAAATTTCGATATTGGACATTAGAGAAGGAGCTAGACAAAGCTGCATGGAAAGCGGTTTGAATAATCGCTTGTTTGTTTGTGAATTTTGCGCAAAGCTATTGAAGGGCTATCTGCGCTAGCCGTCCCTAATTTAGCAGTGTAAGACAAGAGAGAAGGCAGCTACTCATCACCATCCACCGCCAACTCTTGGGCTACTCTTTTACCAACGAATAGTGGGATTAACCGTAACATTATAACGCCGGCCCCACGGTTAAGTGGACGAGCATGTTTAGTGCGATGGGGATTCGAACCCGCGACCCTCAGATTACGAGTCGAACGCCTTAACCCTACTGGCCATGCCGGGCTCCCATTGAATAATCGCGAAATATTATTTAAAACAAATAAAAAGTATAGAAAAATATAGAATAAAATCATGGATGAAAGACTGCACAACGTAATGTTTCCTTTATAAGTATATAAACGTTAGAAAGATCTAACTCTAGTAAGGTCAATTTTTAATTTTACTCTAAGTACGCAGCTCGCTGTAATCAGAAATTGATGCTAATGAAAGGGTGGAAGAAAGAATGGGCAAAATGACATAAAATGAATTGATAAATGGAAAGGATAAAAATGTATAAATATATAAATATTTATTTATTTATAAAACTCTGATTGTAGACATAATAATTAGAGTCAGTGATTTTGAAGAAAGGATTTTTCCTAGGTCCTCGGCCCGGCATGCCCAGGTGGGTTGAGGCGTTCGACTCGTAATCTGAGGGTCGCGGGTTCGCATCCCCGTCGCGCCAAACATGCTTGCCCTCCTAGCCGTGGGGGCGTTATAATGTAACGGTCAATCCCACTATTCGTTGGTAAAAGAGTAGCCCAAGAGTTGGCGGTGGGTGGTGACGACTAGCTGCCTTTCCTCTAGTCTTACGCTGCTAAATTAGGGATGGCTAGCGCAGATAGCCCTTGAGTAACTTTGTGCGAAATTCAAAAGACGATCCTAGGTCCTAATACTAATACAATAACATCCAACAAGCTATGGTTAATAAAATCAGGTAAGTTAATATGATATGAACCTTTAGCAAGATATCACTTTCTTTGTCTGGAATTAAACACAGAGCTACAGAATGGGTTATATATTCTCTTATTACCATTGGTGTATAAACCAGGTTTATAGCGGTGTAAGTCCACAGACACACTGCTGTGCTACTAGATGGCAACAGGACAGCATTTGGGATTGCAGTAGGTGCGTCGAACTACGATATTTTGTTATCAAATTCGCAAAAAAAAACTATGTCTAGAACAAAAAAAGGCGAATTAGAGAAGATGGTATTACTGATTAATAAACAGTCACAGAATGTAAGGTAATTCAATACAAAAAAATCAGTGTTATATTGTAAACAAATATTTACTTTGATTTTGTCAAGGATGCTGACTTGTATAAATACCTGAAACTCTATCCTTTTCACTTTAAAAATGTAGTTTTGGAAGATGTTTTAACACTTCACGAACTGTATTTATTTTAAATAGTTATCAACTTACGTCGAACCAACAAATGAATGAATGCAAAACTTGTTTAATTGTTCTATATTCATCTAACTGGTCCTTATGTTTCAGAAATTAGCCCTATCTGTGATACGACGATTTTAAAACACGTAGGGGTATTTTTTTAGGTATAATAACTACCAGTTTTTGGTGTTTAAACATGTGAATCACGAATGTAGGAAAAGGTATATTCCGTGATGTGAAATATTTGCTTTAATGCCTTATATATTATTGATTTCAGATATCTGTACTTACTATCTAAGTCTCTGTGTGAGTAATAAAAAATGTTTAACTACACAAAATTTTATGTTATTTATGCATCTTAGAATCATAATTCATTAAAATACTCCATTCCGATATATGGTAAGCGTATATAAATAAGACAATTTTCGATATGATTCGAAGTCTGGTAGGTCAGCGGTAAGTTTATGAACTTGCAATGCCACAATCTAGGTTTCGATTTTCTCACGGTGGACAGAGTGCAGACAGCTCGTTATGTAGCTTTGCATCAAGAAAAAAACAAGAGTCTGCTAAAACTCGGTAGATATGAAATGTTCTAAAAACAAGATATCGTAGTTGACATTGTTAGAAAATGTAATTATCTTGTTCTAAGTGTTACCTATAATAATTTATTTCGGACGAGTCTCCGATTTATTATATGACGTGTGTTTTCTTATAGCAAAGCCACATCGGGCTATCTGATGAGCCCACCGAGGGGTATCGAGCCCCTAATTTTAGCGTTGTAAATCCGTAGGCTTACCGCCGTACTAGCGGGAGGCATTATATGCGTACGCTACGTATTACTATTTCAAATATTAAGGAAATTTGAATTTGAACCTAGTAGTTAATTAGCTGTTAATATGTATCAAATTTATGTTATTTGCCAATAAACACAATCTCTTTTTTTTTTGACACAAATGTATTTTAATATACCAAGATACAAATAATGCAATTTATAATGACGGTTATTACTAACAGTTATTACAAATGATGGTTTATATACAACAGTTTTAAAAACTTACAGACAATACTGAATCATATATCTGGTCTAGAACTGAATATTTTATCGACGATCCAACTCAACTACGAGCAAATTAACTCTAGATCGGTACTGTCACACCTCGCTGAAGCTATCTAGCGTGATTAGTCTGATGTTGCTTTTAAGTTCACTTCTTACCGATGAAGATATTCAATATCCTTGTAGAAAACTAGCGTCAGAAGTTATTCACTGAAGTTGAGCGATTTTAAATGTTCGAAGTCTATAGAGTTCCTGTTCAAACTTTGTATTTTTCCAGTTAATAGGTGTTAACTATTTGTCTCTCGGCGCGTAGGGTTTTTTTATATATATACAAATCACGCAAGTTTTTATAATTTTCAGCAATGATCTAGCGCGTTTACATTAACAAATGTTATTGATTTACACTTTCAAGAATTTTATACAAATTTCGAGAACAGTCGGGATTTGCGAAATACACAGCCAACAATATAAAGTTATGACAGAAAGTGTTCATACCCCTGCGTCGTGAGTAGTTTTTCCTCATAATTTAAAAGTATCATGATTATGATAATGAAAGTATAGTACATTATAAATATTATACTAACACACATCTAAATAAATTTTTATGTAAATTGAACGACAAATAAACTTTATAAACAAATAACCAAACATAAGAGGGGCAGAAAGTGTTCGTGCGTCTACTTTAAAGGTCAGTTGTGTAGCCTTTCAGGTAAATTACTTGGCGCAATCTCTCCTCACAGCCCTCCATGATTGTTTGACAGTACTCGACTGGTCTTTTCTTCCATTTTTCTTCACAGAAGACCTCCAACTTTTGCAAGTTTTTCTGATGACGCTGATGAACCCTGGTCTTAAACTCATGCCAAACGTTTCCAATTGGGTTGAGATCGGGTGACTGCGATGGCCACTCCAGAGCGCTGATATGGTTCCTCTGCAACCAGGATTGCACATATTTCGATATGAGCTTAGGGTCATTGTCGTGCTGGAAGATCCAACGACGCCCAAGCCGCAAGTTCCGAGCACCATTCTTGATATAAGTGCCTACTATATCAACGTACTCTTTTTTTTTTTCATGATTCCGTTGACGCGATGAAGCCTGCATACACCATAAGAGCTGAAGGGACCCCATAGCTTGATCGAGCCACCTCCGTGTTTAACTGTAGGGACGGCGTTATTTGGAAGATTTCGTTCCCCCTTCTTGCGGAAAATATAGTGAACTTCATTGTGGCCGAAAAGCTCGATTTTGGTCTCGTCTGACCAAAGAATACTCTTCCAATAGGTAAAAGGTTTATCTACATGCTTTCTTGCATACTTCAATCGTGCTTCTAAATGAACAGGCTTTAAATATATTACTAGTGTATAGTTCGTCAAAAATCGCGGGTTAAGTATTACCATCTCTATCCTATAATATAATTTGAACCTCTCAGACATTGGTAAATTCCTTAATGAACCAATCAAAATTAAGATCATTCACAAAACGATTTCGTAAGGTTTGTTTGAATTTCGCGCAAAGCTACACGAAGGTTATCTGCACTAGACGTCCCTAATTTTGCAGTGTAAGACTAGAGGAAAGACAGCTAGTGTTCACCACCCACCGTCAAATCTTGGGCTATTCTCTAACCAACGATAGTGGGACTGACCGTCACATTATGACGCCCCCATGACTAAAAGGACGCGCATGCTTGGTGTGACGGGGATTCCAACCCGCGACCCGCAGATTATGAGTCGACCTCCTTAATCACCTGGTCATGGCGGGCCGCTCCTATAAAACAGTTTGAAGGAAATGTAAATTAAACAATATGTTTGATGTTTCATAACTATTGTACCTGATAACGAAAGAAATCACTATTTGTAAAACTTTAGGACGGGAATTCGAACTCGCGACCGTCACATGACGAGTCGAACGCCTTAACCCACCTGGCCATGCTGGGCCGTTTTGTAATGTATTGAAAAGACAGTTATTGGTAAAAAAATCAGATAAACAACTACTAATATACAGAGAAGCAAACTGGTTTTAGTAACTCTATGTTCCAACAATGTTTTTCGTGCATACAAAAGTATAATCTAATGTTGTTGTTAGTCTATGTACTGAAAGTATAACATAAAACGAAATTTTATTAATTTTTATTTTTTTTTAAATTTAAAGTCTCCATTGATTAAAAAGGTTTGTTTTTCATTAAAAAGAAAACTAGTTTAATTCAGAAACAATTTAAGCTTAAAATTGAATCAAAATTTTTACTTTTATGATAAAGTTTATAAGGCTCTACATTACATGTTTATTTTAGGCTTATTTATTTCTCTAAATAACACTATACTCACTAAACTTATAAGATTTCTCAGTGCTCCCCACGGCTACCTTGTTCGTAATGGGCAGACAATAATCGAACTATTCTACCTGCATAACTTCATTTTGGCAAAGACCGTCTTGCAAGGCATTGTTAGAGGGAAAAGAAGAGGTGGACAGAAGAAGGGGTTGGAAAACAACATCAAGGAATGGACAGCCCTGGAGTTCGTGAACTCCCATAAGCCGGTGAAAAACCGAGAATAATGTAAAGAACTGGTTACAAAGTCGTTAGTGGTGCCCAAACGACCCTGAAGGTAAGGGGACAAAGTGAAAATGAAGCGCTGTCGAGAAACCAAGTGTGATGTGACGTGACACACATTGGGTTTTTATGTGGGTTACATTGAATCTACATTACATTGGTCGATAATAAGACTCAGTCTTCATTTATAAAACATAGACATACCGTATTTTCCGCCTAATAAACCGAATTTCTGGCCCTAAATTTTGGACCTGATTTTTGGGGGTCGGCTTATTGGCCGATCACTCCTTTCGGAAATTTCTTCTTCTTAGGAATATTTTTCTTTTGAAAATTACCATAGGCGGTAATTTTGTCCCATCAGCAAAGCACGTTAAGACTACAGTGAAACGTTGTTTCTGGAATTTCATTGGTTACCAAATTACAGTGAGTGGAGCCAATAACGAATGACATATTGATTCCATCTCTGTCTCAATACGACACGTTCTGCTTTACTACAGAACGCCAATGATCACACACAACATGCATGCTGACGCTGAAACGAGACTAAGAAATCATTTTGAAGAAACTTGTCACTTCTTAAAAATGGCTTCGGCTTATTGGCGGTAATAAGCAAAAACCCTCATTTTCAGAGCTGAAAATTGGCCTCGGCTTATTCGGCGATTCGGCTTATTAACCGGAAAATACGGTAATAAAAATATACATTTATTTATTCTCCAACATTCACGTGTGTGAATCACCAGTGACCTTGGAACTGTTAGTATAAACGTATTACGCGGAATCAATAATGACTTAATAAAACAGAATAAATGAAATTTGAACTTCCATACCACTTTTCTGAACTTATGTTTTGAAATGTTGATCACAACATTGGACCTCATTGTTAACAATTCAGACCAAGCTGTTGATGTGTTATAGGAGTAACGGTCAAATTCTACTATTCGATCACAGTAGCCCATGAATTGGCAGTGGGTGGTGTTGACTATCTGCCTTACAGCTAGTCTTTCTATTCAAAATTAGGGACGGCTAATACGTCTGACCTTCGAGTAGCTTCGTGCCAAGTTCAACAAATAAAAAAATTGATTAAAAAATACAATATTAAATGTTATAATATTACAGTATAATGGAACTTAGAGACTGGGTGTAGCTAAGTAGTGAGCGCCCCCAGACTGCAAATCTAAGGGATTCTGGCTTGTGTCCCTTTGCCACGAAAACGCCAAACATAGTTTGGGGCCAGGGGTACACGGTAAGAGTGACGACAAACGTAGCCCAGGTGCTGAGCGCTGTTGACTAACTGCCCTCCTATTAGTCAATCTGTTTAAATTAAGGGACGGCTATATATAGAGATCCTATAAAGCCCGAAATGAAAACTCACTCACTCCTTTGACGCTGTGAAACAAAATTCTAAAGAAACGGTAAAGTTTTGTATAATACGTATAGTAATATACGTGTGGTTGTTTGTCTTTAAATAGCAAAGCTACAGCAGACCATCTGCTGAGTCCACCGAGGGGAATCGAACCCCTGATTATAACATTGTAAATCCGTAGACTTGCCGTTGTACCAGCGGATGACATATATGCGTCAACGTACTTTTTGTCTTTTGGAGATAAAAGCCCTGTTTGTTTGTTTGTTTTTCTTGTAAAAGTATCATTAAGTATGTATGACTTTCTGTGTTGAAACTAAATAATGGTACACAAATATCTACCGGTTTTATGTTGCATAGTTGCTTATAAACAGACCTGCCACTTCTCGACTCATTAATTGTTGTTTTGACGTACACCGTGACGTACGAATGACGTCATTCGTGACAGTATGAGCCAGCAATATATTTCAGCACAAAAGAAAATAGACTTTTTTCTGAACAAAAGAGATAGATATTAAAAGAGGCGAAATTGGGTACAGAAGAAATGTTATTATTATCGCACATGGTTGCTCACGAGGGTAAAATGAATTGTCACAGCTATTTTATATCATTCAGGGAAAATTTCTGAAGCCATTGTAATCGCAAAGAGGACTTTACAGATTATAAAACAATGTATAGCATATACACAGAGACGAGTACAAAGTTTACATGTTAATTTACTTAACTAGGCTTTGGAGCAAATAGTTACAGCTACGAACATATCTAAGAATGTGTAGGTTGACTACCAGGATAGTTATAATGTCAGAATGTGTGTCAAGATTCACGGTGGTAAGTTGCAAAGTCGGGGTAAAAGTAAGCACGCGCGTTCCAAAACGAAGACACAACTGAAAGTCGTTTTACACAGTTATGTGTAAAATTTAACCCCCTTGATATTTACTCCTAACTGTAGCTACACCGTAGACAATCTATACTGTAAACCATCAAAACGTTAGCAGTTAGCAGATAAAAAGTTAAATGAATCCTTGAAGCCATTGAAAAGAAGTAGCCTAACCGAATCTGGTTGTGTTATTTATCCTTGAAACCATTGCGGAGAAGTAGCCTAACTTAATCTGGTCGTGTTATTTATCCTTGAAACCATTGCGGAGAAGTAGCCTAACCGAATCTGGTCGTGTTATTTATCCTTGAAACCATTGTCAAGAAGTAGCCTAACCGAATCTGGTCGTGTTATTTATCCTTGAAACCATTGTCGAGAAGTAGCTTAACCGAATCTGGTTGTGTTATTTATCCTTGAAACCATTGTCGAGAAGTAGCCTAACCGAATCTGGTTGTGTTATTTATCCTTGAAACCATTGTCGAGAAGTAGCCTAACCGAATCTGGTTGTGTTATTAGTCCTTGAAGCCATTGTCGAGAAGTAGCCTAACCGAATCTGGTTGTGTTATTTATCCTTGAAACCATTGTCGAGAAGTAGCCTAACCGAATCTGGTCGTGTTATTAGTCCTTGAAGCCATTGCCGAGAAGTAGCGTAACCGAATCTGGTCGTGTTATTCGTTTTCTTCGCTTAATTTTATGTTTTCAATGTCTTCGCTAGTGTTTAATTTCTTAACCTCAGCGATTATCTTAGTCTTTGTCTGATTGCTATGAGATTACGATCATTACTTCTTTCAGTGGCGTAGCTTGATTTCTAATCTTGAGGTCGCAGGTTTGAATCCTCGCCAAACCAAACATACTCGCCCTTTCAAAACAAGCGTTATAAAGTTACAGTCAATCCCACTATTTGTTGGTAAAAGACTATCCCCAAAGTTGGCGGTAAGTAGTGATAACTAGCTGCCTTCCCTCTAGTCTTAAACTGCTAAATTAGGGAAGGTTACTGTAGATAGGCCTCGAGTAGCTTTGCGCAAAAATTCAAAACCCAAACAACAACATACTTTTTTAAATAGTGCTTGTGGCTCGAAACACTAAACTATGTGGCCTACAGGACCGGTTTTATCTGAAACAAAATCGATATTTTAAATTTTCTTTAAACTTCAACAAGATATAAAACACCGTTACTTTGGTGTAGTTTCTTTACCGCTTTTAATCATTATTAACACCCATAATCAGACAAAATGACAGATAACATATATTTGTTCTATCCTTAATAATATCGACAAACACAATAAAATATTTTAAAATTAATTACAGAATTTAATTTTTTTAGCAAGCAATTTTAAACAATGTATCCATTAATATTGATTGCTTTGGCCGTGCCCACCGCTAGTACAGCGGTATGTCTCCGGATTTACAACGCTAAAATCAGCGTTCGATTCCCTCGGTAGGCTGAGCAGATAGCCTTGGTGGCTTTTCTAAAAGAAAAACACACACAAACACACGTCTTGGCCGCATTCTGGTGTCAATTTTTTTAGTTACTAGTTCTGTAACTAACAACTTTTCTTTTCTTTTTACAACCAAACTTTTTTGGCTTAGAATTAGAATAGAATACAGGGCGAACTGTGTAACATACTGTTGGTATGCATGAAGAACATAAAGAAATTTTAGTACATTCTGCAGACTAGAAATAGTTACAAGAAGCGCTAATCTAACAATTATTTAATGTTCCTACCATCATTTTCGATTACTGCGTCCTTTCTAAAACTGACACTGGATGTGGAGGCTTAAAGTATCTTACCTGGAATCTGTCACGACATCTTTTAACTGAGGTATGCTTGTTGCGTTTTGTCAGTAGACCCAAATCTTCAGAGAATACCTTAATCAGTAGTCAGCGAGGGGATGATGTTAGGAAAGCGTGGTGTTCAGACATATTAAAAATGGTTGCAGAGAACTCACTTTTCACTAAAATGTCAGTAAACAGTGTCCTTACCGAGCAGCAAGACACCTTCCTACATGAATGTAATACATCAGGCACATTCACAATGTTTGATGTTACACAAATGGGCAACAACTGATGATAACGTATAACTATTAAGACTCGAAGCGTTCAAAAAAGAACAGATTAAAACAAGCAATCTTTGTAGGACGAAAGGATTGTTTTTGTGGGGTCAGCTGGATTTCATTAGACCAGAGGACGCAATTATAGGTATACATGTAATCATGAAGAATGAAATGGGCCTCATATGTTCATAGAACGCAATATCGCCACTTTTCAAGTAGCATGAGCCATGAAGTCCTTTGCAAATGATTTTTAGGAGTCACAGTCGGACAATATTAACTCCTAAACACATCAAATATTCACATAATTGCAAATAATTTCCCTAACAAATACGTTCATAAAACATCTTATACATGTTCTTTTGGTAATGCTACAGGATTCCGAAATTGTTTAAGAAAACTAACAAATATGTTTTAAATTTGCAGTCATATAAACGAATCAAACAGAAAAAAATAAGAAACACAAACTTTAAAGTATAACATCTCGCCAACTTAGTTTCGAGGAAGTAACAAAGATAGAGTCGAAAGAAATAAGGATTTTGTTAAACCTTTTCATTTCAACTGACATTTTCTGGTCAATCAAGAATACTGACCATTAACAACAAAAAAGTATCTAAGAATTCAGCTGGTTCTGAAGGATTAATGCCTACTTTCAGGTATTACATTTTGCTGGCATAAAATTTGAAAGATACATAAAAAATTGAAATGGAAAGTTCTAAATATAATAAATGTTAGTTTATCAAATAAATAATAAAACAATGAGCAGTATAAAAAATACATAAAATGTTTATTTCTCCTTTTTCCTTGTAAGCTACTTAATATTTCCCCAAAAGAGGAAATCATTATATAACTAGCTGGGCACTCATGGTTCGTGGTTTGTTTTCGCAAAAATTTGTTCCTCATCTTCAGTGGTGCTTCCAGTGGCAAAGCGGTATGTCTGTGGACGTACACTACTAGAATCTGGGTTTCGATACCCGTGGTAGGCATAGCACAGATAGTCTATTGTGTTGCTTTCTGTTTAACTTCGAACGATCACTTTGGAGCTGTAAATGGCCTTTGAGAGTAACAGTCAACCAAGTGTAACCTGAGATTTGCGGTGAGTGCTATTAACTAGCCTGACTTCCCTTCTAGCCTATCAATTTAAAATTAGGAAGGGTCGAGTAAGCTCAAATAGCTATTGTGCAGTTTTGCTCGAATATGCTTGAAGCTTTGAGATAATTACATTCATTCTTTTTTGTAAAAAGAAACAATTAACGTAAATGAAACTGACTGCCCATTGCTCTCATTAAAACCAGCTTTAACAACACTTCTGTCATGCTTCACATTCAACCACCAGTGACACAGTGGTATATCTATGGACTTACAACGGTAGAAACTGAGTTTTGATACTCATGGTCGACAGAGCACAAATAGTCCATTGTGCAACTTTGTGCTTAACTACAAACAAAGAAGCTAAAACTCTACACTTTTATTCCTTCTTCTCCTAGTTAAACAATAGACGTTCCCAAGTTACCACAGTTCTTTGCAATACTATTTTTTGAGTCCTAGAAACATATTTGAAGAAGAAACTATAGCCTTTGTTCAACGTATTACTTTTAATATTGTCTTAAACAGCAACCAGAACTAAATCCATTTTTGTTATTTAACGATACGGTTCATACACTCCAATCATTAATGAATATCGATTCGTTTATCTACGTTATGGCTGTGTCTGTATTAAAATGACACTCGTTTATCTATCACATTATTCAACATCAAACTCGAGTTTCGAAGTAGCAATATCGTTGTTGTTTGAGCTATCCTTTGCCCACTTCGGATATCGAAACTCGATTTCTAGCGGTTTGAGTCCGCAGACGTATCGCTGGGCCACTTGGGGGGGGGGGCTTTGTGGAATTAAAGTTAAAGAAATTGAATGACTCATTTTCTGAAGGATTCTCTCGAAACTAAAAACTTGGTTGGTCCATTTTAACATTCACCAATCTGTTTGTCTAACACTCAAGCTTCCGATAACGCACTGGTTCCAACACTTTTGTAAAATCTGCCTTGTTATTACGTGACAAAAATCTCTCTTGACGTTAAAGGTAAAGTTTTGACATCTATTAATAACTAACAGAGCTCTTTGTGTGATGGCGGTGCTTGGACATAGCGGCTGATTTTTCTACAAAATGTTCTGTTAATGAACTACTAAGCGCACTCGTCACATTCACACCATTCTATAGTTTCCTGTGTAGGAAGAACTTTCCTTTGCTAATAAGATCCTTTCCGTTTTCTCTTTAACACATATTATTATTAACTAATGTATTAGACAGCTCTGGTACCACATGCTGTAATAAAACGCAGAGTGCTACAACCTTCATACCAGTTTAAGTGTTATTCTGATTCAAAAGCATACTTATTCGTACAAACATTTTTTTATGTACTTGTCTCCCTTTCGGAAAGGTTTTCCTCGCATTTTTTTAAAACACACGTATTTTTTCCTTAAATAAATGCATTGATTACATTTTTAGTTTTCTAGCGTCCCTCACTGAGACAGCGGTAAGGCTTCGGACTTACAACACTAAAATCAGAGATTCGAATCCCCTCGGTGGACACATCATGTAACTCAATGTGGCATTGCTATAAGAAATCCATCCACATACACATATTTTTCTCGATTATCGTGTAAATAGTGCATTCCATCTCAGTTATTAACTAGAAGTAACTCAATTCGATAAATTTTTTCTTTTCTGATTTAATAAAAATAGTTCGAAACGCTACGTATACTCTCACACCTCTAATATGGTTTAGTAGTTTTTGTAAACATTGTAAAAACAAAACAAAAATATCAACTATAGTGGAGAGTAGTGACCTTACGTTTCCCTACCATATGACTTGTTAGATTTATATATAATGGGTGCACTATTCTTTTTTTTTTAACTATTTGTCTAACTTTTTTCTCGGTACCTGAATGTCATTCTAGATGAGAACTTCCATGTAAGAACATTGGTTTTGTCAGTAAACACAGCGAGAGAACGTTGCTTGAGTTCTAAGAAGATATTTTTGTGCAGCTCATCTGATCTGAAACACGTGACGAGTAGAGTTACAAAGGACTGAAAGAAATCGGATTTCTCCATCTACTATAGACAGATCTATAAAAGACGGCTGGTTAAAACATCATGTTTTCTATATGTTGTTTCTTTTCGTTTTTTTTATTTATTAAAGCCTGAATTACTTTTATTACTGGACACTGAGCAATATTGATTTTATCCGTGGAAATAAGAAGCTTGTCCACCGAGACTGCTCAAATAAGCTTAGTTTTCAAACTATAACTTAATATAATTTGTTTTTGCCCTCCCCAACTCATCTGTAAACTCAAGGGCTTATAATGCCAAAAATCAGGGTTTGAAACCCTTGAAAGGCACAACGCAGCTAGCCCATTATTTAGATTTGTATTTAAAACAAAATAAGAAAACAATATAATTTGTAAAGTTGAATAACTGGCTAATTGATGTTCATTCTTGGATAACAAAGTCTGTCTAAAGGACCGCCATGGCCAGGTAGTTAGGGCGCTCGACTCGCATTGTCGAGGGTTCGAATCCCCGTCATACCAAACATGCTCATCCCTTCTGTTGTGGGGATCTTACAACGTGACGGTCAATCCCAATATTCGTTGATAGAAAAGTAGCCTGAGAGTTGGCAGTGGTGGTCGTGACTACCTCCTTACTTTTTAGTCTTACATTGCTAAATTAGGGCTGGTTAGTGTGGGGAGTGCTCGTGTGGCTTTGCGCGAAATTCCGAACGAACAAACACTGTATAAAGTTCTAGCAATAACGTTACACAAAATATTCAAGTCGAAGCTAGAATGCATATAATCACAGTTTTTTAGAACAATATAGATAAATTTGCAAAAAAATAACAATCGTCATTATGAATATTAGAAGTCAGAAAATTATTTAAAATAGACATAATGTTGATCAATCATATAAACAGAATACATAACTATTGCTTGAATAATCCATTATAGTATTTTAAATGTGTTTGACATTTAAGTAAAATTAAATAAGGATTGATGCTTTTGTTTTGAATTAAGCACAAAGCTACACAAATAGCTATCTGTGCTCTGCCCACCACGGGTATCGAAACCCGGTTTTAAGCGTTGTAAGTTTACAGACGTTCCGATGATCCACTGGGGGGGGGCATTCAATGATGATATATTTGAGAAGGAATTACAAAAAAATCATCAAATAGATTCAAATAAAATTAATTACTAAAAGCAAATGAATACCACATTTTTTCTAACGATAAGCTGTTTACAACATCAATAAGACAAATCTTTGACGGTTTTATTGTCTTGAACTTTTTGTGTGTTATATTGTAATTCCTGTACAATGAATCCGGAAATGACGCCTATTTTTCTCCATCACGTACAGATTATTTATACATCGTTATATATAATGTTAAATAGTAAATCATTGTCATTGAAATTGGGTCACATTTTGTTTTCCTTAAAATGTTGACAACCACTGGCTTTAGATTTCTCTAGACTAATCGTGACGTCAGTCTTATCGATTGTTCTAAAAGCTACGAAAAATATACAACCCAGAAATATGAAGTAAACGGTTAACAGGCCACATTACTTCATATTTCTGGGTAGTATATTTTGTGCGTGAACTTTAACATTATTTTGTTCTTTTGAATATTATTTATTCGTCGTTATGGCAACAGGAAGTTGTTTCAATTACCCAGACATTGACTCTTATATTTCTGGTCAATTTGCTGTAAAGTTCAACTAAGTAAGATTTTTTAAGCGATAAAAAAAGAATATTATTTTCCAAATCTGCGTTCGAATCCCCGTCGCACCAAATATGCTCGTCTTTTTAGCCGTGGGGGCGTTATCATGTTACAGTCAGTCCCACTATTCGTTTGTAAAAGAGTAGCTCAACAGTTGGCGGTAAGTGGTGATGACTAGCTGCCCCTTACACTACTAAATTAGGGACGGCTAGCGCAGATAGCCCTCGTGTAACTTTGTGCGAAATTAAAAAAAACAAACAAACAAGAAACAAACTATTATAGCCAACCCAGGAGTCCAAACAACGAATCACTCTTATAACGTACCCCGGGCCCAAATAACGAAGTATCTTTATAGTGTACCGAGGAGTCCAAATAAGCAATGACTATTACAGCGAACCCAATAATTAAAAAAACAAATCACTCTTAAACTGTGCCCATGGGTCTAAGTAACGAAGTATCCTTATAGCGCTCTGAGGGGTCCAAATAGCCAATCAATTTAATAGCAGCCCAGGAATACAAATAAATAATCACACTTATAGCGTGCCCAGGTGTCCAAATAACGAATGTCTCTTATAGTGAACACAAGTGTTCAATTAATGAATCACTTTTATACCTTATCCAGTGACTCAAATAACGAATCACGTTTTTCGGCGAATGATCGCTAATCATGAACCTGTCAGTAATCACTAAGCCCAGCACGGCAACAAGTCCTCTTATATACAGTGAGAAGAACATACACAAAAACTACCAGAACCAAAAAAATATCATTTTAGGTTTGTTTCTGACATTAACTAATGTCTACATTTTAAACTTAAAATTGTTATATCAAGCGCAAGCAGTTGTTTTCTTTAGCTTTGCCCTGTTTGAGCTTCAGGTTCTAAACATTAACTTCAAAGTTTGAGTAAAAGAATTAACGGGTTTTTTAAAACTAATTTATAATGTAATATGAACAGGCAAAGTGCCCCAGTGGAAGTTATGATTTGTGATTCACTTACACGTTTTCTTAATGGCTTGTTTATAAATAACTTGGTTCTAACTGTGCTACTTTTAGTCATGCAAGTAAGTGGATTTATGGTAAACACGTACTTTATTGTAGTGGT
Source organism: Tachypleus tridentatus (assembly GCF_004210375.1). NCBI lineage: Eukaryota > Metazoa > Arthropoda > Merostomata > Xiphosura > Limulidae > Tachypleus > Tachypleus tridentatus. Next base: position 138,006,131 of record NC_134831.1, on the reverse strand, counting down.
ATTCTAAACTTAGCTTTAGTCTAAATTAAGCATTTTTTGTGATGATTGGCTTTGCAATTAATATTCTGTATAGGCATTAATAGTTTAATTGACTTTATTATAATATGGCGTGGTGGTTAAGGCACTTGAGGCCCGGCATGGCCAGGTGACTCGCAATCTTCTGATTATGGGATCGAATTTCTTCCACGAATATTCTTGTCCTTTCAGTCATTATAGCGTTGTACTATTACAGGCAATCTTATTATTCGTTGATAAAGAGTAGCCCAAGATGGATGGTGTTGACTGTCTTATCAGAGCATATCCCTCAAATGTCAGAGACAGCTAACACATATACCCCTCAAGTAACTTCGCGCAAAATTCAAAGCACATGCCAAACAACCAAACTGATCATAATTTGATGAAATTTAAGGCTTTAACCTTATTTACATTGGAAGTTATGAATATATTTATATAAATTGCAACACGGTTCTAGGTCTCTTGTAAGGCTGTGGGTTTAGAATATCAATCAATACTATCAAATTTGTCTTTATTAAGTAAATTTTACAATGACTCTGCTATAATGAGATATCGAGAAACAGTTGGTTCTCCAGTCGAAGAAACAATTGCTGAACACAGGTGTTTCCTTGGTTCTTTTGTTAGCAACTAAATATATATGATTTGTCGATCTACAATATCGTTTTTGACTCATCGTTATAAGATGAAATCTACTTTTTAGTTATTGTAATTTCCTAACTGTTTAACATTGAAATATGTTTTTCATTTATTTATTGTGGTCTATGGCAGCTTTGGTAAAAGTGTTTTTTCTTAGGACTTCCTATTTTCAGCGGACCCCTTGTGATTTATCTGTGAATAAGTTATACGTTCGTGTTTTCTCTTTTAATTAGTATGAAATAACATTTTCTATACCAAATCTTCAATTAGTTTGGTTGATCTTTGTATCTTAGGGTGAGTATTTACTTATTTTTAATTGTAGAGCAACATTACTGTTACGTTAGAAATTAATTACACAACATCCAGTAAGATGTCCTTGGTTTAAGCATTCTGACACTGAGAAGACAGTTATTTTTTCCAACTGTTCATTTTACTGTTAGTTTATACGGCAGATAAAGCATTATAATTTACATTGAACGTCATCCTAGGCCTTTGTTCTTGTAAAGCAGCGGTCTCAACAGAGGTCTATATCGACCCCTGGGAGGTTGATTAGACATTTCCGGAGGTCGAAAATCACTCGGATTCGGTTAAAAATTGTTAATACAGAAGTCTTATTGTACGACTTGCTAAATATTGTTGGTCAAATCGACACAATATATTGTGCAGAAAGCAAGAGTCATATAATCAAGGAAATAAAAATACCAGCTGTAAATTAATTGTACAAAAATACGTAAGTCATTTACGAGTCTCGACAAAAGAAACGTTTACAATCCACATACCCAATTGATAGTTTTAATTGAGCCAATCAGGAAGCATTGTGAGCATGACGTTTTCTTCAATATGTTTTATGTTCATTCTGGCTTAAATTCCTGATGATTACCAATGATAGTTTTTTCTTGGTTATTTTAATTATTTATTGGTGTTTGCTGTATCTGGAAGTGGAGGTGTGAGTTTCAGTGATGTAAAAACGGCTCGTTTGGGTTGAGAAAATATTTTACGTAAAGGAGCGAACAACGTTTCGACCTTCTTCGGTCATCGTCAGGTTCACAAAGAAAGAAAGAGGTGACCAGTCAGTTTCCAGTCAGTTAGTTACCTTTTTCTTTCTTTGTGAACCTGACGATGACCGAAGAAGGTCGAAACGTTGTTTGCTCCTCTACGTAAAATATTTTCTCAACCCAAACGAAGTGTGAGTTTGTTTAGTTTAAAAAGGGCATTAGGTATCGTAATTAATGAAACTACTTAAAAGGTTAAAAATCAAAGTACTGTACTTAAAATAAGAAAATGACAATTTTGTGTTTCAGATCTTCGAAAAGTGTGTAACGTTGCGCCATCTGGTCACGTAATTCGATAGCAATAAAAATTAAATACAATTTCTATTACTTTATATATTTCTGTGGACTTTTACTTATGCTTTAAATTTAAAACGTTAAAATGTTGATCTGTATTTCTTGTAGCCTGTTGATAAAGTTCACTTATTTAACATTAGTCACAACCCCATTAACCGTAATGACAGCCTCAGATTCTGAAAAGAAGTGCCGACAATATTCACTAGATTACTTGAAACTTGGATACCTTCGCTTACAAATGAAACGAAATGTGCCTCCTATGCGAAAAGGATTTAGTAATAATGCTAAGAAACCTGCAAAGATGTAATACCACTTTCAAAGAAATCACCCTGATAAGAGTGTGTGTGTGTTTTCCTATAAGAAAGCCACATTGGGCTATCTGCTGACCCCACTGAGGGGAATCGAACCCCTTATTTTAGCGTTGTAAATCCGTAGACTTATCGCTGTACTAACGGGGGGCTCCCCCTGATAAGAATGATAAATATCTTGATCTTTTTAGAACATTGAATTGTTTTTTGTTTTTTATAATTTCACGCAAAGCTACACAAGTGCTATCTGCGCTAGCCATATCTAATTTAGCAGTGTAAGACTAGAGGGAAGGCAGCTAGTCATCACCACCTACCGCCAACTCTTGGGCTACTCCAACGAATAGTGGGACCGACACTCACATTATAACGCCCCCATGACTGAAAGAGCGAGCATGTTTGGTGTGACGGGGATTCGAGTCAGCGACCCTCCCATTACGAGTCGAGTGCCTTAACAACCTGGCCATGCCGGGCCTTAGAACGTTGAAGAAAAATATAAAAATTGACCAAATATAATGTTATTTATGATGTTCAGGTTAATAATGAAGGAGGGTTAAGGACATCATATAATATTTTTCTCAATATAGCAAAGAAAGGAAAACCGTAAACTATTGTAGAGGAGATCATAATACCATCAGTTCAAGAAGTGATTGAAAATGTTATGAAAAAAGACTCTGGTCATGTTTTAAAATGCTTGCCTTTAAGTGCAAATACAGTTCAAAGAAGTGTTGATAAGATGGGTGAGATGTGAAAAACATTTTAGCATCTGAGTTCATGCATTGTAAGTTTTCCATTCAGCTTGATGAATCTACTTTTACTAGTTCAAACATTCTCATGGCTTATGTGAGGTATTTTAGTCAAATTCAAAATCAAATTATTGAGGGGTTTTGTTCACAAGGTATTTTAAAAGTGATGCAAAAGAGATGACGATTTTTCAGTGCTTGGAGGAATATTTAAAGAAGCACATTATTCCACTCAGCAATATAATTGCGGTTGCTACAGATGGCACATCTTTAATGGTTGGCTGTTACAGAAGGTTTGCTACTTTTTTTAAGGAGAAGGTTTCCGATATGCGTAGTATTCATTGTGTATTAAACAGACACCACTTTGTGGCAAAAAATCTCAGTGAGGAATTACATAATACTCTAGAAGTGTGCATCAGATCGATAAAAAAATTTAAAGCACATTCACTTAATTCGCGACTGTTTGCAAAGCTGTGTGAAAAAAATGATGAATTGGTGAACCAATTACTTTTGCATACTGAACTGAGGTGGCTGTCAAGTGATGTTTGCTTGTATAGGCTTGTCGAGTTGTATGATTCAACTGTGGGGTTTCTTACAGATGTGGATTCCTTTCTATGTGATGAGATAAAAAAATCATCTTTTCTATTTGGCAGACCTATATTCAAAACTTAATGATGTACAGATCCGTCTACAAGAGAAAGATGTAACAGTTATTCAAACCTGAAAATCCTCTTAGGTTTCCAAGTCAAAATAGGCCTTTTTAAGTCTTCATTGCTACGAAGAGAGTTTCAGTACTTTTCAAACTTACGACAAGTGGAAGTTGAAGACCAAATTATTTCTGATGATGACATGGATATATGCATAAAACATCTTGAAAAACTGAGTAAAGACTTTAAAGTGCGCTTTGAGAACTTGGAGAAAATTCACCTACGTGACTGGATTGTTACGCTATTTGATTCGGAAATATAAAAGGTAATTACTGAATCCAATTTAGGAGTATGAACTCATTGAACTTTCCGTGGATCTTGAAGCTAAATTGCTATTCAAAAATACGAACCTCAGCAACTTCTGGAGTAATGTAAATATTGTCAATAAGTATCCAAAACTTTTCGCAACAGTAAACCCTTTTCTACTTGCATTCCCAAGTTCCTATATGGTAGAAGCTGGTTTTAGCTATGTAAATTCAGTCCTAACAAAGAAGATGAACAAATTGAACATAGAATAGCGTGATGAGTTAAGACTAAAACTCACCAGTTTACAACCAAATATTAGTGGTCTTCTCAAACATCATCAGTAACATCCCTCCAATTAAAGATGTCAGACGATCAATAAAAAGGTAAAGTTGGTTTATCATAATATATTATTATCATTTATATGTTTTTTTAAAGTTATTCTTCCTTTAACTGTGACTTATAGATTTTTTATTACTTAAAAGAATGGAGGGGTCGATAAAAGATCAAGGATTCCATGAAGGGGTCGACCGTCAAAACGTTTTGGGACCCCTGTTGTAAAGTATTTCTTACAAGTCCGAAAATATGATGTATTTCAGTTACAGCTCCAAGTATGCAGAAGTTGAGTACGTTATATTGAAATGATACCAAAGTCTCATCAGTGTTACAGCAAATGCCACTACATACGGTCTTCCTTTGTCACACGATCCTAAATCTTGATAATAGTCATTTAGCGTAGTTTTCATTACAAAAGGCTCCAACGTGAGGTTCTCACGTCCTTCGTGCAGGCTTTCCATAAGTCAACTAGTTTACGAGAAAAACGGGGTGGATTTCCAGATATTATTTCAACAGTCCGATCCAATCTACAGATACTACATTCGGTAATTTTACTAATATGTTTTCATATGGAATAGCATGAATATCCATTTCATTTTCCACCTTACTGAGTGTTGCAACAGTTGAAAGTATAGATGTTAAAAGTATCTTGGATACACCTGACTTGCGTTGTTATTCCAGATGAAGATACTTTTTTATTATGTTTCTATTCTTACTTAGGGCACGTGGACGGGTTTTGCCATTGACCTTTGTGTTGTAAGTTCTTACTTGTTAAAAACTCATTCACATAGCTTACCACGACATGTTGCATTGCTCTTTATGTATGGTCCTGGTACCCTAAGTTGATCTATTTTTCTCGTTTTGCAATGCCATTAAGTACAAGAGATGTCACTTTTTGGGAAGGTCTAAATCCCAAATTTGAACTCATCGTTACGATATGAGTGTAGGAATATTTTGTGTTAGAAAGGGCTGTACAACACGTTTCGCCTAAGGTGATAATTTGTTGGTGGTATCACGCTACCTACATACTACCAAACAATGCCAAAATGTAGTTCTGATAAATGCCCTGAGGAATTAAAATCTATTGCCTTTTGATTTACACATTCAAAATCAATTTGATACAATGTACTCAACCATCTGTATTTTACTGACAGTATTATACGATTATTCTTATCACATTACTTTTAAACGGGGCTTTAATCTTAAAATGTCTCTTGGTAAGTCTTTGGATTTACAACGCTAAAATCGGGGGCTTGATTCGCCTCGGTAGACACAGCAGATAGCCCGATGTGGCTTTGCTGTAAGAAAACACGCACGAAACATACTAATAATAAAAGATAATATTATTTTGTAAATGGAAATATCATAAACGTTAATAAAATACACAACAGTTGTCATCACTAGTTTTTTACTGGGATGACTGCACCTTCTGACGTTCCTTCTGTTTAAAGTTTTTGGAAATGTATCAAAACCGATGAGAGTTTGTAAAAAGTATGATTTTCCAAGAAGATGAAATTAACAAACGTTCAAGCTTTTTCGAAAAAAAAAGGTACGTTTTTCGAATTATCAGTTTCACGTAAACATTTTCATTTGGGCTCGGCATGGCCAGGTGGTTAAGGCACTCGACTCGTAATTTGAGAGTCGCGGGTTGGAATCCTCGCTCCACAAAATATGCTCGCCCTTTCAGCCGTGAGGGCGTTATAAATTCGGTCAATCCCACTATTCGTTGGTAAAAGAGTAGCCCAAGAATTGACGGTGGGTGGTGGTGACTAGCTGCCTTCTCTCTAGTCTTATAGTGCATAATTAGGGCGGCTAGCGCAGATAGCCCTCGTGTAGCTTTGCGCAAAATTCAAAACAAAACTGAAACACGAGAAGTTCATGGAAAGTAACAATTGCTGGCAGCAAGCAATCTCGTGGAGTATTTGTTTTCACTCGTGTAGCACACGTTTTGTGCTGTGATAAACAAGTTAGGTTGATTGACCTCGTGTCAACCAACTTTGACTAAGTAACAACCTCTTCAGGAAGGAGAGTAAAAGTGTTTTGGCCAATGATTCTTACTTCGCTGACAAGACACTTCAGGGGGTTTTAGTGACGTAACAGACCTATGAGAAGTAACTTTGATAAAACAACCAATCAAAGCTGGTAGTTGGCATCTCGAAACAGACATGGCCTCCTGTGGCGTCAGCGGAAGGCTTTAGTTCACTTTAAGGAGCATATTTCGTTTCTTATAATTATGTCTTAGCGGTAATTAGTAGAGTTAACACTGTGTACATTTATAGTCATTAAGCAGCATTTTTTATCACTGAAGCTTGAATCGTATATACACAAGCGAATATTCTAGTTTTTGTGAGACGTTAGATCGGATAAGATATTGCTATAAAAAAAAAACACTACGAACAGTCTAGAGAGATGGAAAAAACTTTCGTGAAATTGTGTACTTAGAAAACATTAGATTGGAAATGTGAAATGAGGAAACTCTTTGTAACAACCATAAGTTGTGATTTTCTGGTCTAAATGTTTGATTTTCTTTGGTTTTAATTTCCCCACCTAAATTTCAAGTTAAATATATTTTAATTGAACCGGTTAAGAGACTCAATTTGAACTCCATCTGATTTTTAAAAACTTTTTTTTCTGGATTTTTTATGCATCCAGTTGTAGTTGGTTGTTATTGGATCTGTTAAAACATGAGTGTCACAAAAACTCGATGTAGTATTAATTCCACTTATTGAAAAAGATTTTCTTTGTTTGTTTATTTGTTTGTAATTAAGCACAAAGCGTTACAATGGGCTATCTGTGCTCTGCCTGCCACTGGTATCGAGACTCGAATTCTAGCGTTGTAAGTCTACAGACATAGCGCTGTGCCACTTGTGGGGGCGGAGGGCTTTAAGAAGAGAAAAATCACTTTTTACAATTTTTTTATTAGTTTTTGTGCCTAGAGTTTGACGAACAAAAACATAAAAATACTCGATATAATATAATATGTGGACTAGCCTGTAATATATATTTATTACAATTTACAACTTTTACAGTAAAATTAGTTTTTAGAATAGCTAGGACTCTTCGATCACTGTGATCGAAACATGGAACTTATTATAAAACAACAACTAATCTCACTTACTGTAAAAGCTGTAAATTGTAATAAAAATACTTTATGAGTAAGTAAATTGAAAACTAAACCTGTAATGTTTGTTACAGTAATATAATGTTCTGTAGCATTTAGACCCTTCACACTATATTTATACTGAATATGAAATTTCTCACATCACTGCTGGATAAAACCTTTACAGGGTAAGCACCGTAGAAGATATTTCATGTTTGATAAGTGGATTTTTTATGATAAGGTTTTTTACTGCACAAATAAACAAAACTCGTACAACAAAAGATATACATTTATTCACAGAAGAATGGAAGAATATTTTCTTTAAATATAATTTTATGTGTTGTAGAAAATAGAAACAATATGAGGTTTAGCAGTAAAACAGGATCTCAGGCCTAAGCGCTCTCGTGTCAGGTTGCAAAGTCTGAAGTGTGTTATTTTCACATCGTTTATATTTTGAATGTTTATAAGATGTGATGGGTGACTTGTACAGATCTCTAGTTTAGATCCATATTCACATGTAAATTTTGTAATTATCTTCTTATCTGTTATTGACCGATCTTGTGAGTAATAACGAGTTAACTTATCATAAACCAATACCACTGGGTATTTATCCTCTCATCCACTAATGCATAATGCTTTTATGTGTTTCCTTGTTGTTAAGCACAGAGGTACACAAGAGCCTCTCTGTGCATTGCCCATCACGGGTATCAAAACCCGGTTTTTGTTGTTAAAAACCTTCACGTTTATCGCTGAGCCACTAGGAGATGGGATATGATTGTAGTTTGTTGTAAGCTGTCGTTTGCTGGTATTTAGAAATTATCACTTTATGATAACTGAAACAACTATTTTGTTTCCTCAAATTCGTATCCCAAATGCTATGACTACAATGTTATTTTGAAACTTCGTACCTTTCACCGCAATATTTTTAAATGCGCATTGAAAGGAATTGTTAACTCTTCCATAATGAAATTATGAAACAAATAAATATTACCAAAATGGATCGATTTTATACTCGAATATTATTTCGTTTGAAGTTAAGCACAAAGTAGCGCAATGAGCCATCTATGCTTTGCCCACCATCGGTATTGAAACCCGAATTTTAGCGTTGTAGTTCCGGAGACATATCGCTATGCCACTGGGTAGCATTATTTTGTTATTCACAACAAGTGAGTTATAATTTGCATAAAACTGTTGTGAAATGCTTTTAAGGTATGTTCATGCTGCACTTTAACTGTGTGTGTGTGTTTTCTTATAGCAAAGCCACATCGTGCTACCTGCTGAGCCCACCGAGGGGAATCGAACCGCTGATTTTAACCTTGTAAATCCGGAGACATACCGCTGTACTACCGGGGGCCGCTTTAATTGTAAATGTTGGTACCTTTACTGTTAGGCTTGAAGATGGACGCTCTCCGCCTCCTAGTGTTGGGATAATACCATTTTTCATGCTCCTATATGCATTGTTATTTGTTTTGAACAGTAATATTTGGAAGGTTTGATCGAGATTCGCTAGCTGCACTTTATCATGGGTAAACCTTTCTGTGTATATATACACATTGTATACTTACTGTGTTACTCAATAGGTGGTCTACACGAATTAGGCTTAACGCTTGTTGGTGATATAGAAACATTCATTGCTCGTACTTCGGTTAGCTGACGAAGCATTTTAACGTATTGAAAAACACGACACAAAAAGCAGTGGGTGTGCCTTTCAACCTTGAAAGTCAATTTCAAAACCGTCCACTATGGATAGATGGTAGGTAAACTTCATTTGTTATCAGCATGGGAAGCCCAGTAAATACAAAAACAACGCAGTTTTTTAACGCTTTTCGAACCCGGCAGGTTTGATAAGAAATAATTTAGTCGACAGGTCTGATGGAAGAAATTAGTAACTTTGGAAGTGTCAATAGAGCCTTTAGATAATAGAGAGGCTTCAAAACAAAGTGCTGTTTGTAGAGAAAACTTTATGTGGATTATATTTTTGAGAGCAATAGATACTGAAGCCTTCGTTAGGATAGTTTGTTTTTTTAGAAAACCCCAAGTGTAAACATAACAAGCGCTTTATCTAATTATAGTACATCCGTCAAGTGACAAGACTTTCTGAATAAAACTAGATAAAAACTGTAAAATGTTTCGGCGACTTGAACTAAGTATCGCCTATCATTTTCGATAAAATATGATGGCCACAAGAGTGTTTGTCTGGATCTGTTGGATAGATTGCAATGAAAATGGACAATATTTTTATATTTTTCGCACGGATTCCTCCTCTAACATAGGAACTATAGTGTTAGAAGAAGATTGACCAGATGGACAAATATGACCTCTCCACAAAGGGAATGATAACATAGTTCATGGCAATTTAAGAGACCAAATATATCATTACTAATATCTTTATAGTATTTTTATCATATTCTAATATTTAACGTTCAATTGTCGAACTGTTCGCTCCTGTGTCACACCCTTTAACTTCAGCAATGTTGCTCATTGAATAACAGTCTAGATATATGGGATATATCAATATGGAGCACGACTTTTGGTATTTACTGATCAACTGAATATCAGTTTTTAGATCTTACCACCAGTTCAAAATGTCATAGAAGGTCGTATAGGTCAATTATATTACTGCACGATTTATATATACATTATGTGGACGGGTGTACTATCTTATTTTGGTAACAGTCCGTAATCTACTTTTAATTTCTTGTTCTTACATTTATTGAGGGATTGCGACAATTCTTACACAACAACTATTCGCGGATTGTGAATAGAAGGTCAATTTGGAATGTTATTGGATAAAGCCCAAACTATTAAACCCTGGTTTAACATAATTTTTCTTCAGTTGCTTACACAGAAGTCATCTTCCGGATATTTAGAAGCTCAGAGAAGATGTGTGATATTCACAGCGAAGTTCAGGTGTTATTTCCTCTGCTACTACCTTTTTTAATGTCATAATTTTTCAGGTGTCAGGTAACTAATACATGTTTTGAGAGTAACAATTAGATATTTGAAATACGTTTTGCTTTTGTTTTTTTTTTAGGAGCAAAGCCACATTGGACTATCAGTTGTGTCCACCGCTCGGAACCGAACCTTGGATTTTAGTGTTGTATGTTCTTAGACTTACCTGGAGGCGTTGATATATATTTTTTTGAACATCAAACTCACGTGGACGTAGCAGATAGCCCTATGTAATTTGTTTATTTTGTTTTGAATTTCATGCAATGCTTTTGTTGTTGTTTTGAATTAAGCACAAAGCTACACAATGAGCTATCTATGCTCTGCCCACCACGGGTATCGAAACCCGGTTTTTAGCGTTGTAAGTCCTCAGACATACCGCTGAGCTACTGGAGGGCTCACGCAATGCTACACGAAACCTACCTGCATACAAGTATACTACTACACTATGGGATACCTGTGATCTGTCTTCTACGGGTATCGAAACTTAATTTTTCAGCATTAAAATGCTGTATGTAAATAAACGGTTGGTGTCATGCGAATATTTAATACGAGTAAAAGTACTTGTTTAAAATCTATCTTTGGTTTGGTTGTTTTTAAAAACAAAGCTATACAATGGGCTACCTATGCTTTGTCCACTACATGTATCGAAACTCAGTTTTTAATGTCATTAGCCTGGAAGCTTACCGCTGAGCGACCAGGGGCTCAATATATCTACATAAAACTAATCATGTATGTTTACTTTCTTTCTTAATAATTATATAAAATTTGAATACCGGTAAAACTAAGAGTGAAATACTTTTTAAGAACATAACCCATTTTTCATTGTTCCTCTATTAATCTGAGTTGTGTAATGCAACATGTGTTAAGGGTTACGTGTTTTCTTTTCTGGCTTATGTGATCCATTACATATACAAATTTATTTACGTTACCCATTTCCAGTTTCAAACGTACTTTTGTATATATATATATATTTTCAATTGACGAAAAGTTTATTCAACTTAACTTGTAACAACAATATACAAATATTTGCGTCAATACATTATTGTGTTTCAACTATTAAGGGGCGTTAGCATTTGGGGTTTTATAGGCCAATGTCAAGTAAACTCTATTAAGCTCTATTCTGTAAGCAACTTACAGAATAGCAACCTGGTTCAAACTATGTTATTAAAGCATAAGTAGGATGATGAATGTCTACATTTATACTTTTTTGTAACACCGATTTAATTGCTGTAAGAACATTTATTCGTAACACCATTTTCAATTTTATAAGAACGCTTTTTTTTTTAAATACTGTTTCAGCACAGTAAGTTTGTTTGTTTGTTTTGAATTTCGCGCAAAGCTGCTCGAGGGCTATATGCGATAGCCGTCTCTAATTTAGCAGTGTAAGACTAGAGGGAAGGTAGCTAGTCGTCGCCACCCACCACTAATTCTTGGGCTACTCTTTTACCAACGAATAGTGAGATTGACCGTCACATTATAACGCCCTTACAGCTGAAAGGGCGAGCATGTTTGGTGCGACCAGGATTCGAACTCGTGACCCTCAAACACAGTAAGAAGACTTCTTTTGTTACACCGTTTTCTGTCCATCAAAGTGCACGAGTATGATAAAATGACAAACAATTCTATTGTTGATTTTAACACTATGCCTAACCCATATTTCTATTGTTGATTTTAACACTATGCCTAACCCATATTTCTACACATATATGGTGTAGGGAAGGTCTCGAATCAACGTAACGTCAAGAAAATCGAATGTCACTATCTACCTGTTTGGACTTTTTTTTCTTATTATTTGACTTTACATTTCCAATTCCAATAAAGTGCCCCAGTGGTACGGTAGTATATCTGCGGACTAACAACACTAAAAACGCGGTTTCCATATCCGTGGTGGGCAGAACACAGATAGCCTAAACATGAAACAAAGTGCTCCTAACTGTTTGAACATCTTTCTTCTAAACATGATCGTATAGAGCAATATACAGTAATGGAAATGATTATATAACCACATGACCAATGAACATACGTCCGTCACAAACATATAGTGATAACATAATGGTTAATTTGAAGATACAAAATATTATCCAGAAAAATGCACAAGAACATTTATTAACTGGTACAATGTTCTTTTACTTTTGTTTTTATGCTGTGATACAGTTCAACATGTACGATTGTGAAATATTATTCCTAATGTTCTATATTAATTTCCACAATTCATTCAAACCACTGGTTGCTTTTTTATTTTCTCATGAAAATATCCCCGAAGTAACTTAGAGCGAAATTCAGTAAATACAAATGAACAACAGTTTGTTTATATTGGCGATTTTGTTAGGCATTCCTGGTTACGTATGTTCTATCGGCCTCTTCATCGTCAATATATCGTTTCACCGCATTTAATATATATGCTTAGGATCAGTCTTGTTAGAAGATGATTCCATACCATATAAGTTATATTCATAGGGCAATGGCATGGTGGTTAAAAATCTGCCCGTACTTCTTGGCCGTTAATGTGCCATCACTTTCCTGTATATCACCACACTTTGGGGCGAGACGCATCTCCAAACTTATATTGAGCCACACCACTCTTCATTTAGGTGTTCATTGACTATGATACCAATCTAATTTATCCTGCCAAACAATGTGTGTTTCTTTGTTGATTAACAACTCGAACTGTCAAAAACACACATTACCAGCTTAGCTTATTCCCCTCTTTGTAGTCCAGTGCCTGTTACAATCCTTTGGTTTAGTTATATCTTTCTCACAAGCATAACATTTGTATGAAAATCGTTGATAAGATTTGCCCTCGATCATCATCCACCTTGTAATGAAAACATTCTGAGTTATTTTGAAACATTACTTTTGGAGAGTTCCAGGTTTCTATCTTGATAATTTATATTACTAAATGCCACGTTTACGTCCCTCTTCAAAATCTTGTTCACTTTTCACCCTTAAGATTGAAGTTTTTGTTTTTCAATTTTAACTAGTAAAATCTTTGGATGATTTAGAAAATACACTGGCTATTTACTCCGTTTAAAGCAAACGAATAAAAAATAAAACGTGGCTTTTTTAAAACAGGAATGGAAAATAAGTTTCATTACAGAAACGAGTAGTAACTGACCAAGTTACTTACTCCATATTTAACAGTAGTCTTGGTGGATGCGTATTTATGTTGTGATGGTACCTATGAATACTTCTCATTGTGGTTACAGAATAACACGTGGAAATAACACAGAGAGACGCAGCGGAGAGAGGTATATTTAATGTTTTACTGTCCGTGATTCTTTAAGCAATATCCGTATTCCTGTTTATCGAATAAAGTGGATCAGTGAGACAAATAGCACTCACGTGCGAATGTTGGTATTTTTAGTTAAATTAAATGCTTTCAGTGCCTTCAGTAATTGTAGTTACATTTAATTAGAACAATAGGAGTAATCAGCTCTCCTGGATTTTTCAGTACAAAGGTGGATAGACTTGAAGCTAAAAACAGAAATGTAATAAGACATACATATTTGTTTTTAAATATATAAATTACATCATTTTACTCTTATCCCCAATCTATTAATATATTTAATTTAGTCAAACGATGGCGCCACTAGACTATAATAATGTTTTACGTTTTACTATTTCATAATTTCTTTCTTTCAAAAATAAAACTAATCACTTTGAATTGCCACTTTTTCAGATAATTAAACTTTAGGAAATATGGGGAAAAATAAATGTAATTGAATTTTCACAGATTTATTGAACTTAAAACTTAAATGCAAAGCGATTCATTGTTTAGATTGATCTGACCTTTTCATTAGGAAAACAACGGTATAAAGTATTAATGAAAATTATTTAATAGTTATAAATATTAAGTAATAACTAAAATTTGCAAATGGTTCTAAATTACATCCTCATTGTATAGTTACCTAAAGCGTCGCTTAAGTAATAAATTGCTTTACAGCAGCACAGTAATCATAAATAATAAGTAATAATCTCACGCCTTATATTTAACAAGAACACCACCTGTTGGGAAAACTTTTGACTAATTAAACATTATATAATTCGGGTTATGAAATAGTTGGACAGTATGACATATGTAACATTCTAAGCAAACGATAGCATGTTTAAGGCTGGTAAATATGACAGTAAAATTATGTTAACTATGATTGGAATATACTTGGTTTAGTTGTTATTCTCTTTTATTTTAAAAACTGGAAGCTTTACTGTTATAATCTGAACTTCGATTCATGTTTAAGAAGCAGAAATGCAACGTTAGTTTGATTTTTGAATTTCGTGCAAAGGGACAAGAAACTATCTGCGATAATCGTCCTTAGTTTAGCAGAGATAAACTAGAGAGAAGGCAGCGAGCTAGTAAACGCCACCTACCACTAACTCTTTTACCAATAAATGAGCAGTGAGATTGAGCGTCATATTATAATGTATGTTTACATCTGTTGTTTCTTTGCATTTTAAACGTTCGGTGGATTCACAATTGCAACTCGAAGCATTGAGTTATACACTTTTTTTTTTCCTATATTTATCTTTTCTGATTTTGTTTTGTTGCATGTTTTAGACGTTTCTACAAATGTATATATAAAGGCTAACTGTCCGTGATTTTGAACTGAATGGGTAGAGGAAGACAGCTTGTCAACAGCATCCCCTGCTACGTTTTATATAACTGAAAAGTAGGATTTTTCTGTCTTCTTTTATAATGCTTCTAGGGCTTCAAAATGCGGAGAGCATTTTTATGGAAACAGGTTACGATAAATGAAATCTCAGTCACTGTCGTCCAGCCATGCTAACAACTGGATCATGCTCTTTCACTGTAAATAGTTATATCCATATTAACTTGAATCTTTTTCATGATAATAATGCTGTTTTCAGATAATGTTTTCCCATAATCTATATCTACAGTGTTATTTTGTGAAATATTAACTTTGTTTGTGTTTCCATGACACTAAACCAATCTTACAAATGAAATATCATGCTAAAACTTTTTAAATGATAGGATCATAACCCATCTAGATACCTTTCCATTCCCTACTGTTTATCAAACATATTGATAAGTGATCATATAACTGTTACTAACGCACTCAAGTGGTACAGTGATATGTCTACGAACTTGTACTGATAGAAACCGGGTTTTGATACCTGTGATGGGTAGAGCACATGTATCCTTTTTTCTAATTTTGTCTCCAACGAGCAAACTGTAACTAATTACAGATGATTTTACTAGAAACTCAAATTCGTATTAAATCTATTTATTTATTTTTGCAAAGCTGCATGAAGAGCTATCTGCACTGTGCCCACCACATGGATTATACTTAAAGTTTTAATGTTACAAACTCTAAAATATTACCGCTCAGCCAAATTAGGGACGACTAGCACAGATAGCTCTCGAGTAGCTTTGTGCGAAATTCAAAACAAACCAAACCAAACAAACAAGGAAACTAGGTCTAAAATCCGATGTTTAATTCATCGCGCTAAACATAGCAGATAACCCAACGTGATTTTACTCGAAAAAAACAACAAACAAATCGAACAACAACAACAAAAGTCTAAAGTGGTTCAATAATGAGTCTGACACCGCTAAAAATCGCTTTATACTCGTAGTGGACACAGACAGCTCAGTGCATATTTAATGATAGAAAACAAAGAAATTTTTCACTTCAAGATCAATATTACATGAGTGACCCCTAATGGAAACTTATAGATATTGAATTTGTTTGTTTGTTTTGGAATTTCGCACAAAGCTACTCGAGGGCTATCTGTGCTAGCCGTCCATAATTTAGTAGTGTAAGACTAGAGGGAAGGCAGCTAGTCATCACCACCCACCGCCAACTCTTGGGCTACTCTTTTACCAACGAAAAGTGGGATTGACCGTCACATTATAACGCCCCCACGGCTGGGAGGGCGAGCATGTTTTGGCGCGACTCGGGCTTGAACCCGCGACCCTCAGATTACGAAGTGCACGCCTTAACGCGCTAGGCCATGCCAGGCCCTAGATATTGAATAATAACTGAATGTAAAGCAATTATTCATGTTCGTTTCATTATTCTTTATTTAAAATATACTTTTTTAAATATTTTATTTATATACTTTTTCCCTTCAAAACTGGCATATCTATATATACATGTGTGTGTGAGAGAGTGTGTTGTTTGTTGGAATTTTATTTTGGACCCATTTGTTTTAGGTTCTTTATTATATATCTTTAATATGCACTGCAACTTACCACTAATGCAATTGTGAGATTCTTAAATGATAAAAGTGTTTGCAACCATTGTTGTAGTTGTGCTCTTACTAATCATTTTAATTTCCAGGTGATATAACTTTATTTCTTTTTTACATGTGAGCAGAAATTAACTCGCGGCGCTAAGGACAGGGCACCCTCGGTAGCTAATCAGTGAAACTGAGAACTTATAACGCTAAAATTCAGGTTTTATTACCGCGATTGGCAAAGAACAGATAAAACTTTGCGTTTAACAATAACCAAACCATAGTACAGTATTCGAATAGACTACGGATTTCGATGATTTTAAGTAAATTCTGCTTAAAAACGTACGCATTGGAACGTGGGGCCGCTGCGCTGCTGCCATCTAGTAGTTACAAAATGTACTGTTTTGTAGAAACATTGCTTTCATGCCGGTGTTGTTGTGCATAGCAGTGTTTACTCTTATACTGTGATTAACGTTGCACAGTTGAAATTAATAAATGTGCAAACATTAAAAAAGAAACATAATGAAAGACTTTGCTTGAATCTATACAAAAATTTTAATTATATCTATAACACAAAGTTATATGTAATTTACATAGACCCTGAAGATTGTATACTTTGGATCAAGAAAGTGTGTTTGTTTCAGCACAAAGGTACACACTGGTGACTCAGCGATAAGTATGGTAATTTCAGTGTTATAAGTTCTTAAGGTTACCGCTGACCTGCTGGGGGAGTCATTCAAACAGAATAAACTGACAATATTTCTTTCTTTTTTTGTCAGCATAGTTTCACTGCATGAATATAAACATTTGTTAATCTATAGTTTGAGAATTGTAAACCCAGACCGAAGCTTCGACGAATCTTGTAGAGGAATCATTAACTTGAATTTACATGGGTCATAAAATGGGTTATTATAAAGTAGTTGACACTAACGACTATCATGATGGCACTATTAGTCGACATTTAAACCCAAAAAATGCTTTTTTCTTATATTTTCTCCACACTTTTTGCCACATACATATATATATATTTAGTTTTGTTAGTGCTCATCGTTGTAATACACTTTAATTTTCGCCATTTAATATTTTTCTTTCTTCTAGGCTACTTTATCAAAATTTGTAAAACGTTTTATATCATAGATAGTGTGGATAGGTAAAGATAATGATAGCACTTATTTTTGACTAAGCCTAAGGTTGCAGCTAAAATATGAAATAAACATTAATGTTACTTGAAAAAGAAAGAAAAAAATGCGTCACTTTGAAAATTGGATAATTAATAATCTTACGGTAATTTTTAAACAATTAATTTATAGCTTAAGGCTAACAATATGAGCCACAAAATATTATTGATAAAGTGTAAAAGATAATCGTGAATTGAAATAATATTTGTTTTTTTATTAAATAAGTCACCGTTATCGGTTTATACAGTTTATTCAACTATATAGGTAAATATTGTGCTTTTCGATATTGTTGTGTGACGCTATCTGTCGGTGAGCTTGATAACCAATGAATCATGTCATGGAATAATCATTATAACATAACCTCGACATTTTAACAGTCACGTTCGAAAGTTTAGGGTTGTGTTTTAAATATAATAAATTCGTTTTCTATAAATTAATCTTTTTAATGTGGATATTTCAGTTACAATGTCTTAAACACGTTTATACTTACCGTTAGTTAAGCTTCATGATAAAAGTTTATTTTCAAATTCATACGGCCCACCGCTAGTACAGCGGTATGTCTCCGGATTTACAACGCTAAAATCAGGGTTCGATTCCCCTCGGTAGGCTGAGCAGAATGCCCTTGTGGCTTTGCTATACAAAAAAACACACACACCCAATTCATACATTAATATAAATCAACTAAAACTTAACGACTGGCTGTGCAGTATTTTTGATCCAAAAGGAATGTTTTGTATGTTTCAGATTTATATCGGTTTCAAATGCAATGTCTATTTAAACACGATGACATTAAACATTCATTTAACATTTTTTCTTGGTTTAGATATTATATACTACAGTATAGTCCTTAAGTTAAAACATCGGTGCATTATTTAACCCAGATACAGACAATATTACTTGTTGTACACCTTATTTTCCCTTGACGTCTATAAGTTTTGAGCGCAGATAGCCTTCGTGTAGCTTTGCGCGAAATTCAAAACAAACAATCTCAAAGTTTTTTATAGCTGGTACAACGTCATACATTTTGTTTTCTATCATTAAGCAAAAAAGATTTGTTTGTTTGTTTTGGAATTTCGCACAAAGCTACTCGAGGGCTATCTGTGCTAGCCGTCCATAATTTAGCAGTGTAAGACTAGAGGGAAGGCAGCTAGTCACCACCACCCACCGCCAACTCTTGGGCTACTCTTTTACCAACGAATAGTGGGATTGACCGTAACATTATAACGCCCCCACGGATGGGAGAGCGAGCATGTTTGGCGCGACGGGGATGCGAACCCGCGACCATCAGATAACGAGTCGCACGCCTTAACGCGCTTGGTCATGCTGGGCCGAGCGGAAAGAAAAGAAAAAGATACGCAATGGACTTTCTGTGCTGTACCTTCCGCGGGTATCCAAGCCCGATTTTTAGTGTTATAAGTCCTTAGGCTTAAGTTTAATTGTATTATTTACTTGACAAAGGTCATCACGGCTGCATCTAGGAATAACTTTTTATAAACGGAAAATTGTATTATGAATTTTCCTATTTCAGTCTCACAACTGGATGGTAAAAAGTCAACATGTATTGTTGTTTGGAAGATGTGGGTTCATGACCTAGTAGTAGTTAACATGCGAGTCTCTAATTCCAAGAGCTTAAGATTCATGGCTCCTTGGTAGAAAACAAGTCAGCACTTTGAGGCTTGGTTGCGCTATAATACTAGCTATCAAATGTCATTGTTTTATTGCCCAAGGATAACCCAAGTGGTGGTAATGGGTGTTGTTGAAAAGCTAGCTTGCCGTTCGTATAGTTTATCATTAAAATTAGAAAGACAGCAACGCGAAGATAGCCCTTTGGGTAGCCTCGAGCGAAAATTCGGGAAAAAATTAAAATTTAAGGTTTGAATAAAACAATCGAAACAGTTAAGCAATTTGAATGTGATAAAGTTTAATATATAAAGGAGGAAATGGTACAGCAACTGAGGCTCATATGATGCTTGAGTTGATTGTCCAGCAGGAATCAAACCACAAATTTGAAAGTTATAGGTACTCAAGTTTATCACTGAGCTATCGAGGTATAAATGTCCTATGTTTAGTTTGTTTTAAGATTATTAACAACAGTGTTTTCTGTTGAGAACGATCCAATACAGATAATAAAGTGAATTACTTTTAAGCTAACTGTACAAAACTGTATATAAAGTTACTTGAAAAAGTTGTTACGCAGACAGTGTAGAAGAAACTAAAAAAAAAAAATCATCATACCATGTTAAAATAATATTCTCTTGTACAACCCTTCCTCCCACCCCACTGGCACAACGGAATGTCTGCGGACTTACAACGCCAGAAAGCGAGTTTCGATACTCGTGGAGGGCAGAGAACAGATAACTGGTTGTGTGTTCTTAATTCCAAGCAAACAAATTTGTCGTTTCTCCACGAAGCAATGTTTTGGCAAGCTTTCAAGCGCAGAATAAAAAACCAACAAACTCTAATTGGATGTTTTGTTAAAAAGCATAAAATTGTCCCCGAATTTTTTGCGACTCACATTACAGAATTTTTAAAACTCGAATACGTTAGCAAGTAGCACGTTATTTGACCTTTACTAAAGGAAACTTGTTTCTTGCGTACAACTAAGCAGATTCAAAGTTAAGACGATAAGACTGTTTTTGAAAAATAAAAGAATACTAAAAAAATACAAGTTTACAAACAAAAATCTCGTTCATTTTAACGCAAATGCTGTATTTTTTTTATAATAATAGTGTTTGGAATCTCAAATACTTTCACTGGCAAATTTGACTTCATTATTATATCAGGTCATCCTGTAAGTAATGTCCGAAAATTTAATACAGAAAGTACATCACCTTTTCTGTCTTTAAAGAAGGCTTGAATGACTAAAATATGTAGTAGGACATGTATAAAAATGTTCAGATAAATAAAAGAAACTAACCCAACTCCACTTTTTCCTTTCATTAATCAAATAACTCATTATGAAGATGGATGTGTCTGAGGAGCACATTAGGCATATAATGTTTTATGAGTTTAAAAAAGGCAATAGTGCAGCAGAAACTACACGAAACATTCAAAGTGCGGAGTCTCTCATTGAAAGAAAATGTCGAAGGTGGTTTCAGAAGTTCAGATCAATTGATTACACCTTACGTAATGCGTCACGTTCAGGTCATCCTGTTGAGTTTAATGATGCCTGGCTGCACTTGATGAAGATTGTGCTGTAACAGTTGAAGCGCTATCATGGAAGCTTAGTTCAACCCATTTAACAGTACATCGTCATCTTGGAAAGGTATCAATACTTGAGAAATGGGTCCTCCATGATTTCACAGAGGCCAACCTTAGAGCAACAATGGACATTTCCATTTCTCTGCACTCTCGTGAACGTAACTCACCTTTTATGCACAGGTTAGTAACTGGAGATGAAAAATGGATATTTCGTAAAAATGTTAAGCGCAGTAGACAATGGCTCAGTGCAGGTAAACTGGCTAAAGCACAGCCCAAAATGGACCTCCAACCTAGGAAAGTTTAGTTAAGCATTTGGTTGGATATTATTAGTGTGATCCACTTTAAGTTGCTGCCACTCAATGTAACCATGTCATCAGACTTCTATTGTCAATAGTTAGATCGCTTGAATGTTGCACTGAAAGAAAATAGGCCTGCTTTGATCAGTCGTAAAGATGTTGTGTTACACCAGGATAATGCTCGGTCCCACACAGCAAGGATCACATCCACAAGGTGTAAGAGTTAGACTGGGAAAAACTTCCACATTATCCTTATTCTCCACACCTTGCCCCATCTGATTATAATCTATTCCGAAGTTTGCAGAACTAACTTGATGGAAAGAACTTGGAACATACGAAGATGTCAAAACTACCTTCTATACATTCTTTTCCTCCAAACCCAAAAAATTTTATAAAAGTGTATTGGTTTGGTTTGTTTTGAATTTCGCGCAAAGCTACATGAGGGCTATCCACGCTAGCCGTCCCTAATTTAGCAGTGTAAGACTAGAGGAAAGGTAACTACTAGTCATCGCCACCCACGGCCAACTCTTGGGCTACTCTTTTACCAAATACGAATAGTGGGATTGATTGTCATATTATTGAAAGGGCGTGCATGTTCGGTGTGACAGGGATTCGAACTCGCAACTCTCGGATTATGAGTCGAGTGCCTTAACCACCTGGCTAGAAGTGATATTCAACAGCATGTGAATAGTTGGCAAGAAATAATTAATAATAATGTAACATACATTATTGATTAACTAACATTAAAAGCGTTTTAAATGACTTTTCATTTTCTGAATCCAAAATCGAATATTACTTAAAGGATGACCTGATGTTATAAAAAGAAATACCGCAAAAACTGTATTTTATTTTCAGTTCCCCATGAAAAAGGAAACGGTAGTTTTACTTTACGTTACTCTTATTTAGAGTGATAGTATGTTTGAACAAGAAACGTTTGTGTACTCAAGAAATATATATAGATTCTTAATGTATTCATTCTTGAACTATGACAATCTACATGTTGAATTTCGAGAATGTACGCTACTATTAACATTACTATTGATTTATTTAGAGTGTCATTGGAGATGCCATAAAAACGAAGTTCTTCTACGGAAATATGCTTAAAAATACCGGAAACATTAAAAGTAGCCCTATGTGTAACATTTCATTGTCACACTATATATCTGATTATTCCTGCAAAAATGTTATGTTACTTTTTTCCACCATTACGACATCAAAATGAAACAAAGCTCAATATAAAGTTAACTTTCTGATACGATAGCTATCAGAAAATATTCTAATAAACTTATTCTACAAGTAAAGGGGTCATGATTAGAAAGTTCGGAAATAAACCAGACACATTTATGTCAACATAGAGTGGTATCTAAAACGCAGAGCAATGTATCTAAGACAAAACATTCGGAGTAAAAAAAATCCGCCATTTTATTTTTTCTCGGAAATATGTTTATATTTTTTGCCTTTATGTTTGTTTGTTTTGAATTTCGTGCAAAGCTACTCGAGGGCTATTTGCTCTAGCCGTCCCTAATTTAGCAGTGTAAGACTAAAGGGAAGGCAGCTAGTCATCACCACCCACCGCCAACTCTTGGGTTACTCTTTTATCAACGAATAGTGGGACTGACCGTCACAT
Organism: Tachypleus tridentatus; assembly: GCF_004210375.1. Taxonomy (NCBI): domain Eukaryota; kingdom Metazoa; phylum Arthropoda; class Merostomata; order Xiphosura; family Limulidae; genus Tachypleus; species Tachypleus tridentatus. The sequence continues at coordinate 137,983,248 of NC_134831.1, read as the reverse complement.
TATAACGCCCCCCACGGCTGAAAGGGCGAGCATGTTTGGTGTGAAGGGGATTCGAACCCGCGACTTTCAAATTGCGAGTTGAGTGCCTTAACTACCTGGCCATGCCGGGCCGTTTCGTAAAGGTTTGATAGGATGTTGTAATTTCAAACGATATTTAATAAAACTGAATTGGTATAAATGTTTGGTATACCAAGAGTCTCAGAATTCTGTTAGGATAACAAACTAATTCGTGCCTTTAAAAAAAAACCTTTTCATATAATCTCTTGAATGTCAATAGGTCTTCCTTCTGTGCATCGTGTTGACGATGTTAACAATAAATACAATATAACCAAACTTATAGCCTGCAAACTAATTATCAGTCATTGTGATACGAGTTTGACTATTCATGATGACGAGAAACCCACTTGAAGTAAAAATGTATTCTCAAGACGGTAGGTACAGGTATTAGAACTTTAATTGAAATAAAGTGCAGAATAACGTTTCGACCTTCTTAGGTCATCTTCAGGTTAACAAAGAGAGTTTGTAATTATATTTTAGTCACTGCTTAGAATCAGTGCGCAAAACAACGTTTTTATAAGTGTTACAAAAGCAGTAGGCAATGTAATAATTACTTTAGAAAGGAAAGTGTTGAATAGTTTTCTGTGGGTTGTTTCTAAATTATATCTAGTTTTGTAAAAAAGGTTTCGAACTCCTCGTTAAATCTGAGAGGTTAATGATAAAACAAAATGGCTGTTTTTTTGGCTTTGATAGGAAGTTTTGTCAGACGATGTCTACCTCTTCTTCCCATTCTTGGGGAAGAAGATAACTATCAGTTGATGTCGGCTTATGATGAAACTTGTTAGCCATCATCACCATTGTCGTAGGGATCAGGGATATTCAGAAATCAAATAATTTCTCTTCGGTCTGTTGGTATTCTTACAGTATTCTGTGAGAAAAAACAAATTGCTTTATCGTTTTCTCGCAAGAGCTCAGTGTGTGTATATACATATATACATATAAATATACACAAACATGCATACACATCAAACAAACAAAAACAAATAACATCATGACAGAGATTTCGATTTGAAATTAGTTGATCCCGACCCGAAACTTAGGGGCAAATATAACCAAGAGTATTTAGAATTTCTTTTATCTTCGCCCCACTGGTGATTTGAATGTCCTGTTAGGCTTAACGATAAGAGACAACACCCACCCACACAAACACAAATAATGATAAAAACCGACAACGAGGATGAGATAACAATTAACTTGAGCAAGCAAAGGTGAAAGAACCGAAGACGGACAGCACAATGACCAATGACCAATGTGAGACTTAGGGAACTTCAGGGCGGTGGGGGATCTTTGAATCCTATGCCAAGAATTAGATGTGGAAGAAACGGGAGAACCCCGAGAAAACCCACTTTCACTAATTGACGCCAATACTGTCAGGTAGTGGTCTGTGAGACGTGATGTGTAAAGGAATTAAGACTGGAATTATTGTTTTTGTGTGTTTTTAATTAATCGTGATGTACATATATGAACAGTAACTCGGTCGTGAAAGAAAGCTCAAAATAATGATGATACGTTATAGGCTATGAGAAGGTTGGTTCAATCACGTTTTTTTCCAAATTAGCAGATGAGTCAAAAGAACTACTCAATACGAACAGTACACTGCCGAGTAATTTCTTGAACGGAGCGTAATATGCTATTTTTAGAATCGCCAATTTAAATAAATATCTTATCAGAATGTTCGAACCTTTGATAATTATACGTTTCTCCCGTGTAAATATATTCCATTACATTTCCCATTACACCCTACACATTATTTTGCATGTCATGCACCAGAACACTCGATTTGCAAATGTGGATATCTCATCTTAAACCTGGAAATAGAACATTTTAAAACATAATGTGTACGAATTGTTGATGTAACCAATGCAGCTTAATTTGAATTAAGGGCAAAACTACACGAGGGCTATCTGCGCTAGTCGTCCATAGTTTAACAGTGAAAGACTATAGGGAAGACAGCTAGTCATCATCACCCACTGCCATATTTTGGAATACTCTTTTATCAACGAATAGTGAGATTAACCGTCACATAATGACGCCCTTACAGCTGAAATGGCGAGTATTGGACGGGGATTCGATTCCGCCACCCTGAGATTACGAGCGTTCTCACCATCTGTCTCATACATTTAATGAGTCATCTGTTTTTTGTTGTTTTTTTTCTTTTTAAGAAATAGTTCATCAAAATTTTTTATTTTCCCATTGGATTACAAGTTGTAATTTTAAGAAAAAATAAATTAATTTTAATTATCGTGATAAAAATAAATTTGAATATGATAATGTTCTATGCCTGACAAAAATAGATATTCTAAATAAGTCAATAATTACATTTTATAAGGACACAAAATAAACAGAAACTGTTTACCAAATTAATAATCTAAGTGTCCACTTTATCTCACAGAAAATGATGGTGTCACCTCAGGTACTTGGAGCAGTCACTGGCGTTGGTTTGGCTCTGTTGGTTGGGCTGACTCTAGTTATTTACCGATATTATCGTCATAACCGAAACAGCAAGGAGATTTTCTTACCAGCGCCCTCTCTCGGAAGCGGTAGTTGTGAACCGCGCAGTAAAGTGCTTGTTTTTAACAGCGTGATTGCGTCGAGCTCGCTTGGCCCGCAACAGGTAAGTGTTAACTTTAGTTTTCTTCTTCTCTCTTCTGTTCACCGATATGAATCAAGCATATCTCTCTGTTTTGTAATGCGTATTTGTATATCATTATAAAACATCTTGAGACAAGGTTGAAAAACGTTGTAAGAACTCTTAACTGACACACCCTGTATCTTTTACTTGCGAATAGCGTTGTTTGTATTCTACTTCAGACGAGTTACATCTAGTCCATCGGCCAGTTGCATAGACTTACAGTACTGAATCCACTGATCGTCACGTTGTCATGGTAACACGAGGATGTTATCCTCAATCGACAGACTAGGTGAATATCTTTCTTAGGTCGAACCAGTTAGAAAGCTGAAGAAAAAGAGCCTGTATGAGTTAACACTCGTTCATATATAATTCTCAAGTTTTGGAAAAAATCAAAATGTGTATCTTGAGTTTTTCTCTTTGTATTTTTTTTATTTTACTTATGCGTCGAATTCAATGTTTCGAAAAACAAATTATATTTAACAAGTAGGAATACAATTAGTGAATTAATATTACATTTAACAAGTAGGAATACAATTAGCGAATTAATATTACATTTAACAAGTAGGAATACAATTAGTGAATTAATATTACATTTAACAAGTAGGAATACAATTAGTGAATTAATATTACATTTAACAAGTAGGAATACAATTAGTAAATTAATATTACATGTAACAAGTAGGAATACAATTAGTAAATTAATATTACATTTAACAAGTAGGAATACAATTAGTGAATTAATATTACATTTAACAATTAGGAATACAATTAGTAAATTAATATTACATTTAACAAGTAGGAATACAATTAGTGAATTAATATTACATTTAACAAGTAGGAATACAATTAGTGAATTAATATTACATTTAACAAGTAGGAATACAATTAGTAAATTAATATTACATTTAACAAGTAGGAATACAATTAGTAAATTAATATTACATTTAACAAGTAGGAATACAATTAGTAAATTAATATTACATTTAACAAGTAGGAATACAATTAGTGAATTAATATTACATTTAACAAGTAGGAATACAATTAGTAAATTAATATTACATGTAACAAGTAGGAATACAATTAGTAAATTAATATTACATTTAACAAGTAGGAATACAATTAGTGAATTAATATTACATTTAACAATTAGGAATACAATTAGTAAATTAATATTACATTTAACAAGTAGGAATACAATTAGTGAATTAATATTACATTTAACAAGTAGGAATACAATTAGTAAATTAATATTACATTTAACAAGTAGGAATACAATTAGTAAATTAATATTACATTTAACAATTAGGAATACAATTAGTAAATTAATATTACATTTAACAAGTAGGAATACAATTAGTGAATTAATATTACATTTAACAAGTAGGAATACAATTAGTAAATTAATATTACATTTAACAAGTAGGAATACAATTAGTAAATTAATATTACATTTAACAAGTAGGAATACAATTAGTGAATTAATATTACATTTAACAAGTAGGAATACAATTAGTAAATTAATATTACATTTAACAAGTAGGAATACAATTAGTAAATTAATATTACATTTAACAAGTAGGAATACAATTAGTGAATTAATATTACATTTAACAAGTAGGAATACAATTAGTGAATTAATATTACATTTAACAAGTAGGAATACAATTAGTAAATTAATATTACATTTAACAAGTAGGAATACAATTAGTAAATTAATATTACATTTAACAAGTAGGAATACAATTAGTAAATTAATATTACATTTAACAAGTAGGAATACAATTAGTAAATTAATATTTTAAGATAAAAATTATTCCCCTTTTTTCACTAATCACTTAACTTTCTGTTTCTAGGTACAAATAGTTGATCTTTTTACATTGTAGCTTCAATGTTCGCTTCTGACTCTCTCCACTCTGGGGTGGGTGATCAGTACTAAGTCTGAGTGCTTATATGCTAAAAATCGAGTTTCGATACCTGCAGCGGGCAAAGTACAGATAACCCATCGAAAGCTTTGTGCTTCACACAAACGAACCTCTGCATTTTTCTTCACATGCATTATTTGAAGTTATCTTTCATTTTCATTAGTTGATCACAAAATAAACATGTTGGACTGTTTGGTACGTAAGAGGTCTATGTTCTGTCAATATAACCAATACATCTTAATAGCACTAATTAAGTGTAAAAGCTGAAGGAAAACATCATCAGATAGATCTCAGTAACAAGTAGGTTAACTGACTGTCAAACTTAAAATCGAGGAAAAACGAAATATTAGTATTAAAGCAGCTGAAGCCTAGGTTATAAAAATTGTTGGTAAGCGTTAGTCCTACATTATGGTACAACTTTAAATTTTATGAGTTGTTAATTTTATATAATCAAAAATCCCAAATAATAGCTACGTCAGTTTACCATAAAAGCTTCATATTGTTAGTGTTAGACAAGCATAAAATACCAGTGATATTATAATAATTGTTAGGTTAACTTAAAAGGTAGATGTTGGTAGTGCTAAGTAACCTGAAGAATCTTTGTGTAGTAGTGTTAGGTAAGTTTAGTACATATGTTACTGTTAGGTTAACTTAAAAGGTAGATGTTGGTAGTGTCAGGTAACCTGAAGAACCTTTGTGTAGTAGTGTTAGGTAAGTTTAGTACATATGTTACTGTTAGGTTAACTTAAAAGGTAGATGTTGGTAGTGTCAGGTAACCTGAAGAACCTTTGTGTAGTAGTGTTAGGTAAGTTTAGTACATATGTTACTGTTAGGTTAACTTAAAAGGTAGATGTTGGTTGTGTCAGGTAACCTGAAGAACCTTTGTGTAGTAGTGTTAGGTAAGTTTAGTACATATGTTACTGTTAGGTTAACTTAAAAGGTAGATGTTAGAAGTGTCAGGTAACCTGAAGAACCTTTGTGTAGTAATGTTAAGGTCAAAACACACATTTTAACAGTATTAGTAAATCGTTTACACCAAATGTTAAAAGCGTTAGGTAAGATTTAAACCTACAGTTTAATGTTATTAAACCTTCTACATTCAGTGTTAAAAGCGTTAGACATGTTCAGTTTATAATATGTTGGAAATTTGGCACCAAAAATGTTATTTAAGATGTAAATGAAAAGCAAGATATTCCTTGAGGTATTCAATCACATGTGATTATGTTTTATGTGTGTAGTGTGCTTTCATTGATTCCAGACTTGAGCAGGTACGCTCTCAAATATGTTGTTGAATATTTTAACATATTAAATATAGATTATTTTAATAAAGGAAAAATATAGGTCAAACCGCCAAAAAGATAACTACAGAGATATCTATACTATTGTTGTACAACATTTCAGGCAATGGTTTTCTTCAGCTATTACCAAATGAACAGTATTTGTGAATGCTTTATCGACAATAGTGTGTGTGTGTATATATATATGTGTGTTTAAGAAGCTCTGTAGTTAACTTCTGCGTGGCTTGACCTTTAACATTTTTCTCTTATCTCTTTTAACAACCATTATGTATATTTTCCTACCCAGAATATTTCAATAACCAAGTGGTAATTAAATATAAATCAACCTCCAAAAAGCCAAACTTTTTGCCTGACAAAATATAAGTCGAATTTATGTTACTATTTAGGCCTGTTTCATCAAACTGTGTGTTAAAAGTGACTGATATTTTAGGGTTAGCTTTACGTTTGTGGTTAAACAGCGATCAAGCGTGTTTTGTAACTTTAGTTCACTCATTGGTAAATCTCCCTATAGTCTAATCTGTGATAACAATGCTCGTCGTTTTTACGCTTTGCAGTATCTGTTGTCATTGTTGAAGTACGAATTACGGAAACAGAATTATATTTGTTTGATGGTTGTTGAGCACAATGTTACACGACGGGTATTGGAACTTGGTTTTTAACGTATAAGCCTTCAGTGTTATTGCTTAGCCAGTGGGGGGGGGGAATGAAAGTGTTATCGAACTTTAACTATTACATATTACTTGCACGTCAGAAGGATTTTGGACGTTGTTTAAACTTTGATTTCAATATCTTGGCGGCAGTAAATACATCAACAAGAGTTTGTTTGTTTGTTTCGTTTGTTTTGAAATTCGCACAAAGCTACTCGAGGGCTATCTGTGCTAGCCGTCCCTAATTTAGTAGTGTAAGACTAGAGGGAAGGCAGCTAGTCATCACCACCCACCGCCAACTCTTGGGCTACTCTTTTACCGACGAAAAGTGGGATTGACCGTCACATTATAACGCCCCCACGGCTGGGAGGGCGAGCATGTTTAGCGCGACTCGGATGCGAACCCGCGACTCTCAGATTCCGAGCGCATGCCTTATCGCGCTCGGCCATGCCAGGCCTTTCATCAACAAGAGAACAAAGACTGCGGAGACCATATGCTGTTTAGAGGTCTTTGAATGGCTGTTGAAATCAGTTTGTGTCTAGTCTGTTGAGATCAGAAAATAAGTTTCATTGCCTCCAGTTCCGAATATCTTCCTAGAGTTAATTTAATAATACCTGGAAACTATAAATTACGCTCTTCTGGAAGATTAAATGCGTTGCGTAGAATAGTATTATTAATTATATAGAAACGATTTGATGAAAGATAAAAAAGAATACACGTAGCGTTAACCTGTTTAAGAATAATTTGAATTACGGTTTGTTCTGACGTAGTATATTTGAAAAAAAATTCTGACAACAATGTCATGAAAATGTGTGTGAGTGTGTAAACTTTACTTTGAGGCCCGAGTTAGTGAGCCTAGCGCTGTCAGATGAATATGATTTCTTAGTATATGCTACCCCCATGACATAATGATAAGTCTGTAGGCTTACCACGCTACAAAGCCGGGTTTCGATACTAGTGGTGCGCAGAACACAATCGAACATTAAAATGTAAATATCTCCTTCAATAACATTACGATATTAACCATTGTCTATTACACGTTTTCGTATTTCACAGGAAATAGTGTGGTGTTTTGTTTTTTTAATCATAACAGAAATATAATTCACCGGTATTCGTGTAGCGCATTAAGTAACAACGTTGATACCAGAGCACGTAATAAAAGTAAATACTTATAAACACAATACAAGCTATTAAAAATAGTAAACATTAATAAACGAGTCCCTACCCAGAATTTTGCAACTAAATGTCCTTATTTGAGAATCCATACATGAATATTTAAACAACAACAACACAAAGTTAGTAACAAATATAATTACAAAAAAATGACAACAATTATGGTAACAACGGTGACAGATCAGACAGCCCGTCACGGCCAAGCGTGTTAAGGCGTGCGAATCGTAATTTGAGGGTCGTGAGTTTGAATCTCTGTTACACCAGACATTCTTGGCCTTTCAGCCGTGGGGGCGTTATCATGTGACAGTCAATCAAAAACTATTCGTTAAAAAACAGTAGCCCAAGAGTTGGTGGTGGGTGGTGATGACTAGCTGACTTTCCTCTAGTCTTACACTAGGGACGGTTAGAACAGATAGTCCTCGTGTAGTTTTGCGCGAAATTTAAAAAAAAAGACACACAGACCAGGCAAAATTAATCAGAATAAGATCAGAGGGGAGAGGCAGAAACTTTGGCGAGAGGAATTTCCTTATCAAAACAATTTCTTTTCACAAAAGGAATCTTTAACGGTAAAAGATAAATAATGCTGCACGCAAAAACCGTATAGAACTTTAAGTAGAAAAGATTTTGAGAAAAGTGTTCAAACACATTGAAGATTACCGTACTAAAGAAGAAGAAAAAAAACAGGAAGGAAGTCCCGGCATAAAATAATAATAGGTTTCCAAGCCACGTTTTTCAAGGAAGCAATTGGGGAGCATTTCATTCAACCCCTATATAAATACTTACTGTTGCACCTTGAATAAGATTTAAGTGACGTGAAAGAAAAGGTTGTTCGATATAATACACTGCCCCCGTCACGCATTGTCACAACAGTACTTCCACAGAGTTACAACGCTAAGAACCGGGTTTCAATACTCGTAGTAGGTAGAGCACAGATAGCCTATTGTGTAGCTTTGTGCTTAAATACAAACAAACAAACACCACACAGCCAAAGTCTAACTTGGATCAAGTCTAGGTTCGGTAAAAGATAATAATAACACTAACAGCATCTCGTACTGAACTTGAAATTTACACACATATGATTTAGAAGACTCTATAACAACTAGTTTCCAGATGGTGAGTTTGATTTCGCCAGATGAGGTAATGGTCAATGGTAACTTTTAAGGAACAGTATTAAGTGATACCAATTAAGCTTCGATTCTCTATCTTTAGAATGTCCAGAAACCGATATTGCAATAACTGGAGAAACTAAGAAGATTTAATTAAATATTAAACATATTTAATAGGAATAAAATAGATTTACCCCAAACCCTTCTATTCATCACTGATGAGACTTTCATGGATCGAGGAACAGATATACCCAACATTTCTACCTGTCTTCAGACTTAAATATTATTAGCATAGATATCTGCAGATACTTGTTTGTGTGGACGATTCTCAAGATCTGATAACATAATGTTTAAATAGGTAAGGGTCAGCTTAAAGTTTTGTGGCACACCATTCAACTGTTGACAAACTGTGGACCTAGTATTACCAATTTGAATGCAATGTTCTTTGAATGAAACGGTTGTTGAGCCATTGTAAACAGGATACTTTTACGTGTAGACCTTCAATTCAAACCCTATCAAAAGCAGATTTAATAACAAGAAAAACAGCAACTATTATATTCTTATTTGTAAGCGCTAATAAACTAGGTAATTGTGTAGTCTAACAACACAATTAATAACAATTATACCATTGCAGAAATCATTTTGATTAAAGAAGAGTTAACTAGTAAACTGAAAAGTGCACTAAAGGTGAGGGTCCCCCTTAAGCTCCATGGTCTTGGTTTGTTTGTGAGTTAAGCACAAAGTTACATAATGAGCTATCTGTGCTGAGCCAAACACGAGTATTGAAATTCCGTTTTTAGTGTTATAAGCTTTCAAACTTATCATTGAACCACAACTGAGACTATGGTCGCGACCTCACATGATAGAAAATCAATTAGGGAGACCATGGTCTTGATCACACATAAAAGAAAATCAGGTCCGGCGGGGCCAATTTCGCACAAAGCTACTCGAGGGCTATCTGCGCTAGCCGTCCCTAATTTAGCAGTGTAAGACAAGAGGGAAGGTAACTACTAGTCATCACCACCCACCGCCAACTCTTGGGCTACTCTTTTACCAACGAATAGTGGGATTAACCGTTACATTATAACGCCCCCACGGCTGAAAGGGCGAGCATGTTTGGCGCGACGGGGATGCGAACCCGCGACCCTCAGAGTACGAGTCGCACGCCTTAACACGCTTGGCCATGCCGGACCTCTAGGATTGAATATATTTCTTATATTTTACTGAAAAGAGACTAAGCCTGCAAAGTTTCATCAGAGAAATGAAGAAGAGCAACCAAGTTGTTGCAAATAGTTAATTAGTTAGTTTGTGCTTTGAATTTCACACTAGTGCTTGACATCCCTAATTTAGCAGTGTCATACTGGAGGGAAGGGAGTTAGTCATCAGCACCTAACGCCAACTTTTAGAATGCTGTGTTTCAACGAATAGTGGGATTGACCGTCACATATAATGCTCCCATGGCTGAAAGGGTGATCATGTTTGGTAGGACAAAGATTCGAACCCACGACCGTAACCACCTTGCCATGCCGAGGCTGTTGCAATTAGTGTACCCCCAAGGTATTTAATGATGAATGTTATGCAGAGAAGGTGTTGTATTAGAAGACTGTATAACTGTATAACTGTATCGTCTCAAAAATATCTGCATTTCGAATCTTTGGAAGTCTTGAAAGTTTTATCTCCAGCGACCGAAGTCCTTTCCAAGCCTATAATGGGGAACTAAGAGAAGGGTTTTGATTATGACGAAAGATTATCACGGTCAGAAAGGTCAATATTAATATTCCATATACATATTTCACTCTGTCTGATTGAGGTAGCGTATCATTCAAAGTGACCAATTCCCTTTCTTCAAGAAAGGAAATTCAAGTTTTGCCATTACTGTGAGGTTGATGAAAAGCCCAGAAAATCATATGTGTGTTGATATTTCAAAAATAACGAATGGTGAAGTTGAATGTGAAAACAGAGAGAAAATATAATGGATTGTAAAACGTTTGCAAGGATTATAGATATTAAGAATACTCAAAGAATAGAACCATAGAGAAAAAATAACACACATTGCTAACAATGAACTAGAAGTTTCTATGAGGATGGGAGAAAAAAAAAGCAGATTGTATCTGTGCATACATCAGAGACCAGTATATCTGTACAGATTTTGTCAGGACGATGAACTATAGATACGTAGGAAAGTGTAATTCACAGTCGTATTAACTACGACCCACATGCAAAGTATAATTGTTTTAACTACATTTCATGAACATAGAAACTTTGGGAATTCCATTGTATAATGTTAAGTGTTATTTTACTCAAGAGTGTGTAATAAACAGTGAATATCTTCTGGAACTAAGTTGGTGTAATGTGGATGTTTTCGAATTCTTTAAGTAATTGTTATTTGCTCCAAGAGTTTTTTGCTTGGGAACATCCATTAGCTACTTCTGCAATGGAAACAACAAAGTATAAAGAAGAGTTTGGCAGTTGATAAGGTAACTTATCTAAGTTCCTTGTTCAGCGAGATTAGCTTTCCATTGGCTGTATATGATTACTGTGCGGATTTCCTGACCATTTTTTGATGAGTACTTTGGATAAATTTCTAAGTACAGTTCCAGCATATAATGGGTTCACAGACTGAAGAGATTAATTCAATAAACTCTTGGCTTCAGTTCTGGAAATATTTCAAGCAGATGTTACCCTTTGAAGATCCTGGTCGTCTTTTAGCCATAGGCATTTCCCAAATTTTCCCTTATCAGAGCTACCACAATTTTCACACCGAAGCCTTTTGGAGGTACATTCATCTTGATTGTGTTTTACACTACATATAGGAAAATTTGGACAACTTTTGCATGCAGATTGAATGTGCCTAACACTTTAACACTCATAACACTGAATAAGATTGGGTGCAAAATATCTTACAGGAAAACTTTCAAATCCAATTGTAAAGTAAGAACTTTTCTCTCAAAAGAAATTACAATACATCTAATTTCAATCCAGTCATCTTCCAGTGTACAACAAGGATCTTATTATTCTGGTCTGAAAGCTCTTCCCAAAGCTAGTGCAGATAGCCCTCGAGTAGCTTGGCGTGAAATTCAAAACAAACCAAACTAATAAACCTTCCTAAAGCTCAGTAACACATATTTATGGGGAAATGCTAGAAGTCAACCCTCAATGTAATATTCGTGGAGGGAAAAATTTGCTCATATTTTCTATTTTTTAACGTGACACGTTTCAGTAATTATTATGAAAACTACCATGAATCTCTATGGAAATATCTTTACTTGCCAGTTTGTGGACTTTAGTTATTTCAGAAATTTGAAAGAGTCTTTTATTACTTTGGAGTAATACTTTTATTACTTTTAGCTAAAACTATTTAGTTACAATTCCTCAAATGGATGTTACCATTTTCAGAGTAGATATATATATATATATATAAGACACCTCTGTCTCCAGAAACTCGCCTTTATTTGTGGAACGAAGTTAAGCACCAGTCAAACGCTCAACGGATTCGGGTTACTGCAAACTACATTTACCCAAGGATGAATTAACGTTTTCAACCTTCTACGCTCCATCAGTAGATGTCAGTTCAAAAGTAGCTATGCCCACTAAACTGACCCGAAGTTCACCATTTGCAAAACTTTAAACTAATCCTAAAATACTATTCATAAATTGTTTGTTTGTTTTGAATTTCATGCAAAGCTACACGAGGGCTATCTGCGCTAGCAGTCCCTAATTTAACAGTGTAAGGCTAGAGGGAAGGCAACTAGTCATTACCACCTCCGCCAACATTATAACGCCCACACGGTTGAAAAGGCGAGCATGTTTGGTGTGACGGGGATTCAAACCCGCGACCCTCATATTACGAGTCGAACGCCTTAACCCACCGGGCCATGCCAGGTCATTCATAAATAAGGGAATATATCAGAAATTGGGACGATTCGTCGCAGTTCAACAATTATTATTTTTCCCTTGACGATCTTCATTTCAACTAGTTAGGGATCCACTGGTATTGCTGTAAGATAAGAATATTTACATCCAGGTGGCTAGTCCGGTTTGGCAACCGTGTAGGACGAACTTGTTCATTGATAAGTTTTCGAGCACCTTAACCACCAGGCCCAAAAATAATTTCTAGTGTTAATATCACAAGAAAAACCCTGGAATTACAAGTGTATAAAAATAGATACACAGTTTCGCGCACCTTAAAGTATGTTCGAAGAGAATGAAGAATTTAATCAGAATAAAACTAGTGAAAGTAAGCTACAGCTGAGAAATGTCAGGCTTAATCACTTACTTCTTTCATCTGTATCTCCTATTCTTGGAATGTTATTTTTAGGCCTAAAATTTTCCCTTTTTATTATTAATCTCTATCTCGACAGTAAATATATCGGCAGAAATGAATTTTCTCTTTCCAATGTATGACCTTATCTGGCGAAGAATATTCGCAGTGATAGATCATCTGTCTAGCTTCAAGTCTTAAAATTTTGTATTGTATTTCCTCACCAAGAGATTATATGTTACACAACTGAATGACTATTTAACATTTGTTATATATAGTCAATCTTGAATTTATTATCCATACGTCATCGCTAGAAGAATTGATTTCTTATTTTTATTAAAAAGCACTTAACTTTTTATATTTAATGTTTATAGGAGGCAAGTGAGCTAGTGTTTAAGGTAAACAAAAATATAGCTAAACCAAATAACAGAAGGAAATTGCATAAACGTTAAACAATAAATGAAATTACTACTTACGTAACCGCAAGATAAACATACATAAAACATTGAAGAATTTTAAATATATTTAAAGCTATTTAGAGTGTCAATTCTTGAAACTTAAGTTGAATTACAATTGTGGTAACACCTTTATCACTTTCAAGTCTTAACAGTAACTTGTAAACTTTTTGACTCAGTATTAGATCTTAAAATTGGGATCGAACATTTTTTTAAATGAAAATTATAAACAATCCGTTACAAAGGTAATATATATCATCAACTTAGAAACATATTTCTGACAAGTGAAATTTTCCTAGATTCTTCTTGTTTGGTAAGTTTGCGATGACATACCAAAAAATTGTTATTGATTTTCATTTCGAGTTACTTCAAATAAATGTTTCCTTAACTGAAAATCAAACATCGGTTGTAATCAACATTTGCAATTTACTGTATCTTTTGTTTGTTTTTTCTGGCGGTTCCAAAATTACGTAATTAAGGATGTGTGTAATAGTGACATTGTATCGTCTACTGCAGTCTGCCGTATACCCAAGTTTAGAGAAAGCAGCAAAACTATACTGAGTCATATCGAGCCTCGTCATCATTTTTCTGACCATTTTAAATATTCGTATATGTTGGTTCTCTGTTGCTACAACTTCAAATTACTGAATAGAAGTTTGTAACAACCGTGAAGAAAATAACAAGTTACTAACAAATATGGAAACTAGGATACTTGGGATTTCCTAAAGGATCTATTGGGAAAACTTTCCAAAAGCTCTGATGTCTGATCACCATAGCTCCAACACCACTGAGGCCCGGCATGGCCAGGTAGTTGAGGCACTCGACTCACAATCTGAGGGTCGAGGATTCGAATCCTCATTACATCACACATGCCCGCCCTTTCAGCCGTGAGAGCGTTATAATGTTACGGTCAATCCCACTATTTGTTGGTAAAAGAGTAGCCCAAGGGATGGCTGTGGGTGTTGATGACTAGCTACCTTCCCTCTAGTTTTATACTGCTACATTAGGGACGGCTAACGCAGATAGCCCTCGTTTAGCTTTGCGCGAAATTCAAACCAAACCAAGCTTCTTGCTGTATCGTGCGACAAATTAGTCGGGCCGATGACTGGTAAACACTGTTTACATAGATGGTGTATATTTTATTTGTGTAAATGATTATCAGAGCTTGCATTCTTTTTTATAATTTCCGTTCTACTATTATGTTTGATTATATCCCAATTCAATTTTTTAACAGAAATATTTATTAAAAACTAATAAATGCGAGACTGTATTATACATTGGATATCATTTCACTATATATTGTATAAACGTAACGTTAAACACAAATTCATTTATCGTATTTAAAACGTATTACACAATAATTTAAGAATTTTGTTGACTACCTAATGGGCTATCTGTGCTCTGCCCATCACGGGTATCGAAATCCAACAAATAACATCGTTAGTGTGCAGACTTACAGCTGGCTATTGGGAAACAGCAACCTATAAAGAAAAAAAAATCTGTCCGAATCCAGCGAAGTATTACTAAAAATTTAGCAGATAAGATTAAAGATCTGAAATTACAGGTTTCAAAGGGTGTCGGTATTAAAAAACTTCACACTTTCACATGTGTGAGTGCTTTATAAGAGTGACAGTTAGTATTCCTCTTTAGAGACTGCCTCATCTTAAAGATATCATTGCCTGAGAAGATGTTCAAAAAACATAAACATTTAAAGTCGAGTTCTTGAAACTAAGGTTATAGTTTCAATTCATACGTATTTTAGATAAGTAATGTTAATAATAATAATAATCATATACCTGATAAATTTCATTGTTTGTTTGTAGTAAAACACAAATTTACGCAATGAACTATGTGTGCTAAGCTTACCACGTGTATGGAAACCCACTTTTTAGCGTTGTAAGTCCACAGACATACCACTGTGACCACTGAGGGCTACACACACACAGAATCCACTTGATGAATGTCATTACTATGTAGTTATATTTATTACTATCTTTCATAAATTCTCAATGTATTTTGTTTTTATTTTAAGAAAATATTTCACTGTTCTTCAACCAATTGAATATATAAGATTTTCTTTCGGAAAACATTAAGGTTACATTTAGAATTTGTAGCTAACTTAATTTATTAGTTCGTTTCCTTCAGGTAATTTAAAGATACATGGTGATATTTGAGTCTATAAAATGAAACGCAGCTTACACAAAGGAGTTTCATTATGTGCAAAACATAGTCCTTCTTATAAATCTGTCGAATACATTTTGTTTATATATGTATATATTATTAAAGAAGTGCAAACATTGATGCTAGAGAAACGTTTTTTTAAGACACATTCGCATAAATCCGCACAATGTTGACTTTAAATATAATAGACATACTCTTATTTATTTAATGAGCCTGGTCAATTTATTAGACAGTTTCAGTTCATTATAACACTGACAACTCTTGTTAATCTGTTGTTCATTGTTTTTTGCTGTTAATCTGTTTTTCGATTTAAAAGCCAAGTTTTAACTGAGATGTTTAAAATTTTATTATGTTAAATTATTATGTTAAATGTTGAGAATGTGCATTGAAATCTATGGTACTGCTATGTGTGTGTGATAGTGTGTGAGTTGAATAGGGTTTTTAGCTAGTTACAATAGTATACCGAACATGTTGTCGAACTGTTTTCATGACGGTTTTGAATTAAATAAATGTTAACTGGTTACTATGCACTAAATTATGTGAGACAACCATAATTTTTTTTTAAATCAATAACTATTTAAGTTTTAATTAATCGTTTCTTGACTATTCTTTATTGTATAAAGTTGTTCATAAGTTCAAAAAATATACACGAATCTTTTAAATTCACGACTGAATTGGAATTAAATTTCTCTTTGCACGAAATTCAAAAACAAACAAACCGCGAACTTACGAAACAAACAAAGCTACTCGAGGGCTATTTGCGCTAGCCGTTCCTAATTTAGCAGTGTAAGACTAGAGGGAAGGCAGCTAGTCATCACCACCCACCGCCAACTCTTGGGCTACTCTTTTACCAACGAATAGTGGGATTGACCGTCACATTTTAACGCCCCATAGCTGGGAGTGCGAGCATTCTTGGTGCGACCGGGAATCGAACTCGCGACCCTCGGATTACGAGTCGAACGACTTAACATTCTTGGCGATGCCGGGCCTCGTAAGTTCGCGGAAAGCTACACAAGGAACTATCTGCTTGGCTGCCCATAATCTCGAACTTATATAATAGACATAAGGTAGTTTGGCAACAGCATCCACCGCTAACTTTTGGGTTACTCTGATCGAATAATACTATGACCATCATTCTTATAACGCAAAATGACCTCAAAGTGCGGAGAGCATCTTGTGTCAAAAAGACCCTAAGCCATCCATAGCTCAATCTCATCTTTAATAGTTTTGTTTTGCATCTGTAAGAAAATATTTATTTTATCTTGTACAAAAAAGGATACCTTATAAATGATTTAGTTTTTTCACTAGTTCATCTTTCAACTGGTATTCACATAAAAATTGTAGATTATCTTTAGAAGTTTCCTTTCCAATACTGCTTATAAATGTTTATTTAAAAGATTTTTTTTACTCAAGAAAAAAATATTAGTTTTTTTTTCAGCGGTTTTTTCACGAACTCTGACAAAATACGAATTTCTAACAATCAGCTTAGTTGCCATAGCAAACTTGCTAAATTTTTATTCTATTTCTTTCGTCGTGGTATTTCAAGCTATTGTCGTCGTCTGCGGAAGGAAAATGAAGCGGAAAGAGCACTTATTTCAGTTTAAGTTTGTATTATCCACAAATTCGTTTCTGAGGAGAAAGTACACAGAACGCGAACGCGCACACGTGAGCAGATACTCTGTTCACGATTTTGTGTTTTGCAGCACACCAAGAAAATAACGTTGTCGTCACTAATCAGCTCTTTGAATGTATTGTGTTTAGTGGCAGAGATTGGAGCGTTTGATACTACTTTGCTTTTATACTGATTAGTTTCACATTTTGATTGTTTTGAACATGTGCTTTTACTGAAAAACTGACTTAATGTCATCCACATGTTCTGAATACGGGTTTATATTAGTTCTACTATAACTCGGAGTTTTACTTTTAAACATTAAACTCTGACAGCGTACTTGTTTAAGTGTAAACGCGCGATTTTTACGTACTCTAGATTTTTAGCATGATATTTGTACATGTTGTGTAAGTGTAAGCATCCTATTTGTATGTGTTGTAGAATTGTAAGCATGATTTCTGTACGTGTTCTATAAGGGTAAACACGATGTTCGCACGTTCTGTATAAGTTTAATCATGCTATTTGTACACGACGTACCAGTGTAGACATGTTACTTATGTGTGCTTATACAAATGTTATTCTGGCACTTGGACTTCTCTGAACACTGATATATCCCTTGCTTAAAACTCACCAAAACAAAAAACAAAACTGTTACATCCTCTAAAATACCCTCCTCTATGACATCCGAAATCTTCCAAACCAATGTGAAGAAAATTTAGTGAATTAATGTCAATTCGAAACAGTGTACTCATCTCCTTTAGCTTAAACTGCAAGGTAAAGTCTTTAAAATTACAAACCGTGGTAATCTGCTTTTACGAAAATAGGAACTTATTTTGACCTACAAAACTAGTATAGAAAAAAAACAGCTTTTGAAAGGTGCGTCACTCTTCGCTAAGAAGCGTTAGTTGGTAGAACTATGAACTCGGAGATGGTTGAGTCAGTGAGATACCACAAAATATTTCGGTCACTTTGTGTTACGAGTTTGTTATAAGTGTGACAGTATACCCCCTTGGTATAGATGATAGGTGGTAGGTTTCTCTGTCATTAGTTCAAAAATAGGGGTGGCACAAATTTTCAATTCTTTAAGGAAGGAGGCGTGACGGATTTACTATCATAGATCTGTATTAATATCGGTGTTTGTTTAAGATAAATTATATTTAGAAATATACAAAACATATACTGTTGAATCTGTATTGCGAAACTTCCACCTCTTCATTAAAGTTGTAGAAAATTATTGTGTGTAAAGATGAACAATATATTACTCTGATGTGTAGTCTGTGTTGTTGTACAAGCTGAAATTTCTAGACACTCACTTTACACTTATAAACATACTCACGAGACAGTATATATTATTGCATTGTTACAGTTGGTGCACTATACATCTCGGAAGCTCTAATTGTAGTTAACGCTTGTTGGTCTTACATAGCACCTTTTCCATAAGTGCAAATATTCTTTGCTATGAATGAGATTCATGAATTAAAATTTTGTTTCACGAATCGCTTAATCATGAAAGTTGCCACTTAATACTATGTATTTTATGTCACATTTATTTCGTAAATAAGGCTAGATTCAAGTTTCTCAGGAACTGAGCTTTTAAAGGTTAAAAATAATGCCTTTGTGGATACAAGGATTTTTAAAATTAATTATTTATTAAATTAAGCATTTTTGACCTGAGTGGCACCTTATACAACACACACAGGTTAAAGGATATCTGGTTATAGAGACCCAAAGTCCCAGTATAACCGTTCCTAGTTCTGAATTGTTGACCAGGGTGAAAGCAACCAGTAAACAACACACCACATGTTAAATAGAAATCTTAACTGAATAGCAAATATGATTGTTATGTTTGTAACACCTGCACAATTGAAAGCGAAGAACATGTTGAACAAACTATCACGAAATGTGGAGATATTGTCTATTCGCATCCTAGCACACTAACCATTTGGCTACGCCCGGTTCATTAAATTGAGCATCTAATTATTAGTAACTTCTGATATTAAAGCCGGTGAACTATACAGATCAGAATGAAAATCGCTTCGTAAGTAATTTTACTTCTTTTATATACTGGTTTAACTAGGAGTATGTAATTTCATAAAATAAGGACTTGTAATGGTTACAACTCACTGATTCTAAAGACGAGCACCCTCTTCCTATCGAAATTCGCTCATGTCTACATAAGGGATCTCTGTACGTAACCATCTTAGTTGCACAACAGTTATCTACACATAACCATTCCTACTGAACAAAGACTATTCACTCATAATCAGCCCTTTCATAATGAGGGCTATCTCTGCATAGCCATTCCTGCTACACAGGAGTTCCCTCATTTTTAACTGACAAACTAAAGGTAGGGTGTCTAATCATCTGTGCCCATTAAAAACTCATAAAAAACTCTTTTCCTGACTGATAGATGATATTTGGCCCTCTCTTCTAACAGTGTATTCACAACTACAAAGTGTGGAACGAGTTTTTACGTCATTAACCTGCGAATCGTAAGTTTTCAGATTCACAGTCAGAGCATGCTCATTTAGTTAAGTTTACGGCCTGTTGAAAATTTCGTAGACACGTCCAGTAGGTGCAAACATTAAGTCATCCCTCAACAAGTAAATACACAAATCACTTTTCGAAATCCTAGCAGTCACTTAAACCAATAGAAAATAATAAGAGTTCTCTCAAGAAACTTTAATACTAGTTTTTACTTGCTAATACCTTGTTTTATTTAATATACGCTACAACTAATGACAAAGGTGTGTAATAGTTTATTACAGATCTGTTACAATGTTCAACCAAGGTAAATTAATTAGTATCAGCTGTATGCACATTTTATTCGCGCTCTTTTCGATTAAAAAAAAGGTCATTCGTCAAATTTCAGGTTGAATTGTTTTACGTGTTATCAAATAGTTCAACAACATTTTTCACAATACTTTCTTGTGGATAGGAAAAAAACGATTTACAGGTATATTAGTTGTTTTAGATAAACTATTTTAATGTTGAATTTAACAAGAAAACTTGTGATCAGAAACATTGTCCCCTGAAATTACTTCGCACGTTGCCCGCGAGTTATATATATATATATAACTGATGTATATACATTTATTTTACACAGTTCTTGCTTAGCGGCGCTATATGACTTGGACTGCTGAACGCACTATTAGTTATAATAAATCTATTCATGTAAAAAAGTACATATTTATTTAATAATGCACGAAACGGTTAAACAATAAGAACAACAAATTATGTTACCAGTTCAATAGAGATTCAGTTCAAGTATCCAGGTAACAAAAGATGTTATAAAAGTAATTATTATTCGGTAGATTAATATGCGAAAAAAATATTAATCATGAGAATATAATTATCCTCAGTATGTAATAATAATTGTTTTAGTTTTAGTGTAAACTTACAAAATAAGCTATCTAAGCTCTGTCCACCACGGGGAATCGAACACCGAATCTTAGAGTTGTAAATTCCTAAACTTAATACCGACTCATTGGGAGTTTAATAATAATAATCATTATTTTTATTAATTATAAAATGATGTAATAAGAAAAACTTCTATTTTTCTTCCTAGAATGATGTTCGTGAGATATACAAGTTAAAAAACTTTTTGCAATATTACGCGAATCGAGTAAAAATAAAGAACCAAATGAATTTGGTTAAAATAAGATAAAAGGTAAAACATAAACCGTTTTATGAAGCAAGAGCTAGAGTCGTATGTAAATTAAGGATAATTTTATTCTTATTATTATGCTATTTATAACTTAAAATGAACGTTACCTCCATTATCGATTAATGCAACACATAGAAACTGATAAAGATAGCATTGTATGTTATGTATCATCTATTTGGTTGAATTAACCAAAATAAAGTGTCTGTAACTCAAGTAACAAGTACACCTACGATCACTGTAGTTGGTGTATTATATTTACTTTTGATATTTTATTTGCATAACAAGTCTTGTAAATCTAATTGTAATAAGATGTGACACATGGGTTTATTTCGTAAATGAATTTCTGTGTATCTGCTTGTGCCGAGTTCACTGTGTAAATATATGTTTAATTTGTGAAGCGTCTTTATTTTTGTTTAGACTCGTTTTGTTCATTGGTTCACTAACACAAAGAATGGTGTAAAAGTAAGCTGTAACGATTTTTAAAAATCGAATCAACCATAATTAATTTTCATTCTTCCTCCAATTTTCTCAGGTATATATTTATTATACTTGATAAAATCAAATTTATAGTCGCGATTCTTAACGGATAATTTATATTCGTTTTATTGCTTTAGTCTTTAGAATCTGTATTATTATTTTTAATTGTGCTGCCTATTTAAACCTTTTGTTCTTCGTTTAATAAGAGTTATCGAAAACAGATGCTAAAACATTCAACATAGAAATACTTATCTGAGTTTAACAAATACAAACATTCCTTAAAATTATGCAGACGTTAGAGATTTATCATCTAAGAAAAATATTTACACATACTAAAGTCATTATTAGATATCCGTATATAAGGTTGTAGTCAAATATTACGGCAATTTTTACACCTTTCTCCTCTCTTACTAAAGGTGACTGATAAATAGCCGTTAGTGTAGCTGCACGACCTAAGCACACACAAGGCAAACGTCAGAGGTTTAGAGCGCATCTGGTTTCCGATTAAGTTAGTATCCTCGAAGCATGATAGTCACAGTACAGGTAGTGTAAGTGGCAGTACCAACTAACTAGATAGACGTATAAATTAAGGACTTTCTTTTATACTGAATGGATTTGTTTTTTTAATCGTTACAATCTTAATATCTTGCTTTCTGATGAACAATTGCCATTTTCTCTTCTTTTTATTGTTTTTTTTTTATCTCAAATGACAGTTTTGATTGTATTTTACTTTGTTGTAGACTTTCCATTTGTACCGTCCCCTTAGCAAGACTAGCTGGGTCGGAGATTCAGTGCTAACACTTGATTCAAATATCTAGAGCGCAACAATCTTCTGTTGCTTTCATTGTCTGGTTAGGCTTAAAACCAGAACGGGCGAAATTTTTGTGCCGGTGAATGCGTAAAGGCAGAAACGGACCAAGCAGGCATTACGTCAAGACAAGTGGAGGGCTTCGACATGTGATATGATAGCTCTCAATACATGAGATCTGTTTTTCATTAACATTTTAATCCAAATTATTAGCTGAATAGGTTCATTTTAGTTCTGCTGTGATCAAACCGTTAGAGATTAGCTGTTTCTGCTCGATTAGCTTCAGTTTGTATAAGAATTACCTCTTGCACGGCTTTCTTAAGCCTTGTTTGCATCTTTGACAGATAGAGTACTGGTTCCCCACCAAGCTGATAAAATATTGACAGTTTTTTTTCAAACTTTTGAGAGTTTTGTATGCTCTAAATAAACAGACAGAATTATAGCGTGCTGTTCCTATTTAGGAAATTGAAACGACATCATGATGACAACAAAAAGTCAGTCTAAAGATGGTATTATAACTGTATGGAAAGAAGCAATAATGAAGGTAAGTGCAAAACAGTCGGACTTGACAATAAATATGGAGTTCTGTTCATACCTAAGATATTTGGTTAACCCTAGAACTACTGATAAGGGAACTCATCAAATTTTAAAAGATATGTTTATGAACTATTTTACTGTGAGTCAATAATGTTGCTAGTAGCGGCTAAGGTCAATCATAACTTATGAGTCACTCCAACAAAATTAGTCAAAGATATCATCAATATTGTAAATAATCGCACTAATTGTTGCTGAGACACATTACGTTTGCATGATTGTTTCTTTCTTTTAAAGCAAATCCATATTAGGCTGTTTGCTGTGTCCAGCGAGAATCGAACCTCGGATTTTACTGTTATAACTCCGCCAACTTATCGGTATCCCACCAGTGACGCCTTCCCTTTATGTATTTTACATATAAGATGAGTGATTTATCCCAATGTTTTCGTTAGTTACACACGGTTAGTGCTGGAAGAATACAAAATTATTCCATATAATGTAATATGTAGACACCTTCGACAGTGAACTGTATGTAAACACGTCGGTTGTTTGAGGGTTGACCAATCCTCTGATATTCTAATCTTTAAGCCTAGAACAAGATATCGTGTATTATTTAATTACAACAAATAAAATAATTAAAAAGCATATGTGTATGTGTGTGTGTGTGTGTGCATAAGTTCAACATGCTATACAGAAAACGAAAACATATTTAACTCAAACAAAATTGGGATTTTTATAAAATAAGTTTTTGTTATCTATAACAGCTTGCTGTTATTAACAAGTTGAAAAATTCACAAGCTTAAACTTTAAATAATAGTATATATATTTTCTCAAGCTTTAAATCTCTGTTCTTCCCTTTCTTTTTTAAGATAAAAATTTATGATATTTTAGTTTAAGATTTATTAATCAAAAATCTCCTTGTTTTCAAGAGTACTTTAATATTTGCGCGATAATAATAATTCGATTATAAGCTCGACTGTTTCTATAAACATTTCGATTATTTTTAATTTACTACTTTAAACTCGACTCTTCTCGTTTATAATTGCTCAAAATAAGGCACTATTTTAAAAGTCCAAATCTGTATAATTTAAGACTTTTTACTCGTCTCGTTGTTAACTAAGATAACCTATCACCGTAAACTTTAAAAACAGTGACATAGAAAAATTCAAAACCGTAATTCCGATTGCTTAAGCAACGTACACAGACTTCACTAATCTCTGTTTTATTATGCAGTATATACTGAACATTTTTAATGCATTTGCTTAGTTTTGACTATATTTATACTGTGGAGACGCTCTTTGTAACACACACAAAATGATAATAAATTATATACTGAACATTTTAATGCATTTGGCAAGGTGTGACTTTATGTATACCGTGGAGACGCTCTCCGTAACACACAAACAAAAGAATAATACATTATTTAGTGAACATTTTTAATGCATTTGGTAAGTTGTGACTATATTTATACTGTGGAGACGCTCTCTGTAACACACACAAAAGGATAATGCATTATATACTGAACATTTTAATGCATTTGCTAAGTTTTGACTATATTTATACTGTGGAGACACATACAAAATGATATACTCTGCACTGGTTCTTGTAATAAGATTCCTAAAAAGTAGGCCTACAGTTACTTAAATATGTGTTTCTATATTTAAAAGAAGGAACAAAGTAATGTTACCAGGCTGAACAGGCCCAGCATGGCCAAGTGTGTTAAGGCTTTCGACTCGTAATCTAAGGGTCGCGGGTTCGAATCCCGGTCGCACCAAACATGCTCGCCCTCCCAGCCATGGGGGCATTATAATGTGACAGTTAATCCCACTATTCGTTGGTGAAAGAGTAGCCCAAGAGTTGGCGGTGGGTGGTGATGACTAGCTGCCTTCCTTCTAGTCTTACACTGCTAAATTAGGGACGGCTAGTGCAGATAGCCCTCGAGTAGCTTTGCACAAAATTAAAAAAATTCAAATTCAACCAGGCTTAACAATCAGTCATTGATAACATAAACAGTTCCATTGTATTATTGCAAAATAATATCGGCTTATAACACTAAAAACCAGGTTTCGATACCTATGGTGGGCACAGTACCGACAGTTCATTGTTTAGCTTTGTGCTTAATACACATTCATCAAAGACACGTTTCCATATTTAAAATTTATTAATTTGCTAATATGTATATTAATACACATTAATATAAATCTAAATATGCATATTTCGATTTGTTAGTACAGTAGTAGTAAGAAAACGCAAACTAATACTCATGAGCCCAATTTGATACCTCAGTGGTCAAAGGTAAACATACAATTAAACTCAGGAAGATCTATACAGTCAGTTAATTGGGACCCTTTAGGGTGAGCAGGTAGATTTTTTTTCCAACAGATATCTCTTCTATTAAAATGCTATTTCTTCTTCCGAAATCAAACCGAAAAATAAAGTTTTTAAGACGTGATTGTAATTTCAAACGCTCTTATAGGTTAAAGATATTGCTTTAGTAATTGATTTGCGTTGTTTCAAAAGAATTATGAAGTACTATATAGTACTATATATTAATATTTTATGCAGTTTCTTAGAGATAAACAGTGTATGTTTTGTTACATTAGGAAATTTTGTAATTATTTTATGAATCACATATTGCCTTAATTAAACGTTAGGTTTCTGTATATCTCACTTTTTATAATATTTCATATTTTGATAACTAAATTTATTAGAATAATGCTAGACGTTAGTTTCATTCAAGGAATAAAATCGATTTTCTTCCATCACGATATAAAACTTGTTTATGTGCAATTCATTCAGAAGAAGAACAAAAAAAAAAAAAAAATCACGTTCAGAGTTGTACAAAGTGACATAATTTATGTAATCTCAGTAAAGCCCCCAGTGGCACAGTAGTATGTCTATAGACTCCCACCGCTAGAAACCAGAGCTCGATACCTGTCGTAGACAGAGCGCAGCTCGCCCATTGTGTTGCTTTGTGCTTATTTCGAAACACACGCTTTCAATAAATCAAAATGTTTACAAAGCACAATTTTTCAGAACACTTTAGCATAACACTGTTTGGCATCTTTTTTTTCATTCTTTTTATGGGAAGTCAACTATCAATAAATAGGACAGTAAGTGAAATTATTTCGAATAAAATTCAGTAGCATCTTTTCAAGCTTTTATTTTCCAGTAGGTTCTCCAGTATTGAGTAGACCGACTCTGCCGTCCCTCAGTTGTACAGCGGTGTGTTTACGGCCTTAAAACGCTAGTAACCAGGTTTAGATAAACTTTGTGCATAACGACAGTCAGATTGACTCCACCCATACTGTGCAAAAGTGTTTAAAATTGCGTAAATATACATTCGATCAGACGATTATTTTGTAAATATAACACCTATACAAACAAGTATGGCTGTCGTTGTCCTGTTATACCATCATGTTAATTCGTTCCATACCCTTCCAATTACATCTGAAGGCCACATGTATGTAAGTAGAGGCCTATCGATTTCCAGTGACAGCTTGCAGCTATCGTCTTATCGTATTAGATGTTTCATTTTGAAGATACTTTGCTACAGTAACACCTGATTCCGTTTATTCAGTGTCTTAAAAGTTGTCTCGTAACATCAGAGAATTTTTATATATCAGGCACAACTTCTTCTTTGCATAGTGATACTTCTTTCCTAAGTTTTCTCTCTTTATCAACTGATATTTAGCTTTGTGTATTTTAACGATTCGTTCAAATATACTAAAAAAATTTTTTTTTCGTAGTTACATTGGTTTGAACGTACCATTACTTTGAAAGGATTAAAAATTGGCTTAGATATAACCACTTGAAAGGATAGGTATATATTTCCTTAATTTTAACCTTTTAGAATCGATTGTATGAATTAACACAAGTGTGATGAAAAGTTAACTTACTAGCATTTTCACAACTTTACTACAATTACTATGATTTAATCAATTGGTGGACTATGGTGTTGAGATTCCAAGTTTGTGTCCCGTTATCCCTCTCTCCAAATAAATCCACGCTTCACATCTCATGACCTTGGATACGTTGTAAAAGCGATGGTCAAATTTCACTATTTGGTCCGACAAGTGTAATACAAAAGTTAACAATGGGTAGAGATTGCTAGCTACCTTCCCTCTTGTCCATCACTTCGATAGGAACGGCTAGCACAAATGTCCTTCACGTATCCTTGCGCTTAGAAAAGAAATCCAAGTAAAAATTATTTTTTCTCTCAGTGTACATACTCGATGGTGTTTCATTTTCTAATGTCCATTTTCCTTTTGTTAATATTTGTTGTGCTTGATGTTGCCAAGTTAACCACGTAAAACATTGTAACTATAAACATTATACTCTTTATATCCAACGATAAGTAAGTTTTAAGTCGTGCGTAACAGGATACTTGCTTTAATTAATTAGATCAAAATGTCTTATGGAATGTATATGTTAGTGGTTTTGAAGCAAGTGACATCTATACTAAGGTATTCTCTGTACCGTTTTACAGATTTAGGTTATTTGACACTTGTGATGACATGCGAGACAACTGTATAGGAAGAAGGATCTGCTTGTTGACTTGTGATGCCATATGGCTAATTTTATTCTACAGTAGGAATGGGTATCAGTTTCTGTTTTTCTTGATATAATTATGTTTACGCCTATTGGTGATTACATCGGACACTTCTCTAAGTTCATCCCACTTACATATTGCCATGAACCACTGTGGTTTTTATTTGCATGATAACCTTTTATGTATTAAAATCACTTCAATTTATATTTATAGACGAATTCTCTAGAATTTTTATCTATACTTTTTTTAAGTATAAGGCTATACAATGAACTATTTCTGTTCTCTCAGCCGTGGGTATTGAAAGTTGTTTTTTAGCATTATAAGCCTTCAAACTATTTTTAGAGTCACCAGGAGACTTGTACTTAACTTTTAAAGGAGTGTTTTTATACTTTTTGTTAGAAGTTTGATATTTGTACTAGACTGTTTCTAGAATATTTTGCAATAACCGATAACACAAAGTTCAGTTTATATATTTTCATATTTCTTAGGTTTCCATCAATTACTGATAATACATTAACTTCAGAAGTCAAATAATCATCCACTGGAATACTGCAGGCAGACACACGACACAGGTTTCTTTTGCAGAGATGTCTACTACTGTTGTATTTATTCAGTGTGTAACAGTGTGTAATTTTATTTGCCTATCTCGCAGGCAGTTTATTCGTGTGCTTGTATCTCATATGGCCCGGCATAGCCAGGTGGTTAAGGCACTCGACTCGTAATCTGAGGGTCGCGGGTTCGAATCACAGTCGCACCAAACATGCTCGTCCTTTCAGCCGTGGGGGTATTATAATGTGGCTCTCAAACCCACTATTCGTTGGTAAAAGAGTGGCCCATGAGTTGGCGGTGGATGGTGATGACTAATAGTTACCTTCCCTCTAGTCTTACACTGCTAAATTATGGACGACTAGCGTAGATAGCTCTCGTGTAGCTTTACGCGAAATTCAAAACAAAAACAAACGTGTATCTGATGTTACTACTATTGGAAAGCTTAGGCCTAAGGATAGAGAATGGAGTCGATTTATTCAGAATTAAAAGCGTACTGATAAAGACAAAACATATCTGTGAAACTAAAATATAAGGGAATGAAAAAGACTTTACAATGCATTTTATTTAGAGTGTAATCAAAATGAAAAAGACGAATCGTTAGACTTCAATTTATTTATAAATAAATAGTGTATGATGTTTGAACTTCCAGCAAAAATGGCAAAGAGTGAAATGGAACTTTTTCATAGGTAAAGCTTAAGTGTAAAATACGTTTATTACGTTTCACCACTGTTTGAGCACAGGGTTAGTCCTACACATATCTGATAAATTTAAAACGCTTATACAGCATTATTTAAAATTACTATTAATTTTCTAAATAGAACAAGTTATTTATTTAGAGAGAAATTAGAAAATCAACGTACTAATGAGTACAGTTAAGTAAATATACTTTACTTTATTCCTTACATATAAAGTTTAGAGTGCATTATTTCCTCGGTTGGGTACCGTCGTTGTTAACGACATTTTCGGCCGTAAATTCAATAATGTCTCACAAAGTTCAGCCTACTTAGAAGATTTGGGTAGTCTTGAATATCTATATTAAGTTAGCAATGCGAAACAATCTTTACGATAAAAGTCTATAATAACAAAAGGGAATACTCAATAGCTGTGACACTTGAACTTCTTTTTAGGCAGGATTATAGTAAATTAGTCTATGAGACTTTGTTTCATTTTTATTGGCTATATTTTTGTGGGTTAGCAATACTAAGCGCGTGACGCCCGAAGCCTCTTTTATTACTCATCAGAATCTCTACCAGCCTATCTTCAAACTGAAATTATTTTAGACAGTAAATTAAACTATGAGACCTTGGGTGTCTTCAAATACAAAAACCAAAATGGTTTGATCTCCTGAGTTTAAAACCGTAAATAAATTTTAAATCGGTAAAGGAATGACCGAGCTACAAACTGACATTTTATATTTGAAAAAAACAAAACAAAAAAAAACACGAACAGTCCTGTGAGCCGTTATTCTAAAAATTAAAAATTATGAAATTATATATGCTAAGCCTTCTAATTAATAATTTTAATAAAAATAACAATAATGAAATTAGAAGCTTGCTATTATCCACAAAGTACAAATGTGTAACTATAGGGGTTTAAAATACTCCCTTTACCGGTCCTGAAGCAGGAGTAATTAGAAAATAAGCAACTTTCTACATGACCTTTTAAAATCTGGAATATTCCCCAAATGTTTGGAGTAAATCATGGTGTTTTTATCGTCTAGAGCAAACTACTAAGCTGTACTTTAATTTTGGGTTGAGTTTTCTATGCCTAGTTATGACAAAGCAGAGAAGTGGCACTAAATATTATGGTGTATTTCTGTTTTATAAGACTTATCTATTAAATTTACCATGATAAAAGTTAAGTTCTAATGAGTGCAACGTGGAGATAATTAACAAATTATCTAAAAGTTAAGGATTTGCCTATTTACTAAAACTATTCAAAATTGAATACTTTGAAAATGTAAAATGTATTACTTTTTAGACTTAAAGCACTCGCTGGTTAACAAAGTTTTTTGTTTTTTACTCCATTAATGTTACAAATTTTAAATATTTGTACCGGAATGAAGTTATCAAATATTTAATCTAATAAAATATACATTCAACGTGACCTAATGTAAAATTCGTTTGTTATAACTTGCAATTATAATGTAATTAATGAATCTTTAATTATAATGACGAGTTTGTGAATCTAAGCTTTCCCTGGACAGGCCGAAAAATTATTTATGCTTTAGAAAAATCAGTCAAGACCATAATTAAAATTGTCAGCAGGAATTATAATTTTTCCCTAAATTATTTTTTTATTTAATTTATTAGAAAATTAAACTATGTTTTATGAATAATATTTATGTGAGAATATTGGTGTCATACATTAGATGAATTATTCTCGTGCAGTTTACACACAGAAATAACAAGTAACAGTAAACAATTATTACTGATACATGCCTAACTGATTCTTTCCTTTCAAAGTGCTTGTTTTTAGGTATTAAAGTCGCATTTTTTAATGTATCAAAGCATTATAGTGAATCCAGAGCTACATCCTGGAAATTATGTAATAAGTAAAAAGTATTTCTAGTTTCTGCTTACTAATATTAATCTCTTGTTAAATTACGTTTTGAAATACTTTTATTTTAATAAGCATCTTTTCCTTATTTTATCAAACAGATCCTATGCTCAGACATAATCAAGAACAACAGTGTCTCTAAAGAGTTAACTCAATATTTTATCAGAACTTTGTGAAATTTCGTGCAATCAACTCAGTGAAATATATTTTTACTGTGAAATAAAGTTTGCTTGAACAGTTTAATGGATAAAAAGCATACATTTTTGATAATTTCAATCACTGACTATATTGTATTGATGTAAAATTCGAAATATATTGGCTAGGTGGTTAAGGTACTCAACTCGTAATCTGAGGGTCGTGGGTTCGAATCCCAGTCACATCAAACATGCTCCCCTTTTCAACCGTGGGAGCGTTATGATGTGCGATTAATCCAACTATTCGTTAGTAAAAGAGTAGCGCAAGAGTTTGCGGTGGGTGATGATGACTAGCTGCCTTCCCTCTAGTCTTACACTGCTAAATTAGGATCAGTTAGCGTAGATAGCCCTCGAGTAGCTTTGCGCGAAATTCAAACCAAATATATTGTTCATATATGCTATTTTTCTCAGTATAATAGCAGCGAATCGCATCAATTTTGATTCATTCACACGCTCATTTGCTCTACAATGGAAACCTGTACGTGCTCAATTTGCTAGAACATTCAAGTCTCTCAATTTAACATAAACGGGTCGGAATCGGACGTCTCTCACTCTCAGTTGCATCTCATTCACTCAGTTGGTCACTTCGCCTTGTTCTGCGCACAATCAAAACAAAAATCCGATCTTCTTCCTCATACCCAACGATATAGTTAAATTCTGCAAAGCTTTGTTGTTTGAAATCTGTTAAACTCTAGTTCTGAGAACATAAATTATTTAACCTCACCGAGATTGTTTTTGCTAGATTTATGGACAATATGTTACATTTTCACGAAGGGAAACCATCACACACAAGCTTAAGGTAGTGTGCTATCACTATTGTAGATGTGAAATTGGTGACCAAGAAAACTTTGGGCTCCACATGTGCAGTTCTCATGATGTGGTGTGATTCCAAAATATAAAGAACGTCGTGGTTTTCGTTTACAGTAATGCAATTTCTTAGCTTCAAAGTCTTGATTCTTAAAATGCGTGGAAGATACTTTATGTTTCTATATAAATGCTGATGAATTAACGAAAGAATTATGTACTGAACATCATCCTAAAGAATGAAGACTTTTTATTGGCCCATCTAAAGTTAGTCTGAAAACTGTACATTTGCACAACAGGAACACTAGCCCATCCATTCCTGTTGATGGTGCTGTGAACATGAAATAAACTTATTAAGATATGGAGATCAAACATTGTTAAGTGCAAATCTCAAAGAACAAACAAAGTTATTAAAGATAAAACTGTTAATTTAACGATATATAAGAATATTTTTATACGTCTATCACAACCTGAAAACCAGGCGTGATCAGTAATTTTCAATATGAATTTAAGAAGTAACATCTTTACATTACCCAGGAACACATGATATTAAGAACCAATATTTTCACATTACCAAGAAACAGTTGCATCTTTTCTGGAATCAGAGAAAAAATAATTTTATAGCCCTCGGTGTAATCGCTTGGCACGAGAAAGGTCCTGTGTTCGTTGTCCAGAACAGTAAAGTTTAATTACTATTAAAACAGATCCTCCCTTCTAGTGGTCCAGAACATTGTTTGCGCACTTCAAATGCCACAAACCGAGTTTCGATACCCATGGTAGGCATAGCACAGATAGCCCATTGTGTAGCTTTGTGCTTAATTACAAACAAACAAACCATTGAAACAATAGAACAGGATAAATTTATTATCCCCGTGTTTTATTCTACGAGATACATACGAAACGTTACTTGCTGTTTTATCATTCAGTTGTCTAATTTTTCTGTCATTAAAGAAATGCATGTATTCTCTGCTTTCTAACTTATCCTACACCTCTAACCCAAGAGCCTAAATATCAGTTGCATTCGAAATACATAACGCTAACTTGAACGTTACTTGTATGAGAATAAAACTCTTTTAAATAGCATAATATGATATAGCATAATAAGCTGCAAATTTAACGTCAAACTTACTGATAATCTAACCTGTATTTTTATTAATCAAACTATTATCTGATCTATATACTATATTTTACATAGTTTATACTTTCACGACTTAAAGTGTTCCATCTAAAATTATTTGTACGTCCCAAAGTGAGTATAATTATCATAATGAGTATCAGCACACATTTTAGATTAATTATAACTTACCTATGAAAATATATTTCTTTAAATGTAGAAAACTAATACTACAATAAGCATTGTACGAGTTATAAGTTTTATATTTTGTAAAGTGATCGTTACAGAACAATCCTTACATTTGTAAGTTAGTCGCAAACTCTCTATTTGTTAACCTGAAGATGACCTAGGAAAGTCGAAACGTTGTTCTCTGCTTGTCAATAAAAGTGTTAATACCCATACCAGCCGTTCTGAGATAAATTTTTATTTCAAATTGGTTTCCTGTCATCAATTCATTCATCTCATTTTATCCTCTGTTGCAATCAATAAAGTAATAAAATACATTTTTTAAACTTTCTAATCGTTTTTTTTCCAATATTTCGAAATGCATGTGCATGTATTGTAAGTATTTCGACTACAGGATAATTTTATTTTCAAAACAAATACATAAATTTGTAAAATAAGGAGCTTGGGCGGCCCCGTGGTAGATCTCTGGACTTCAGAGCTGGCGAGTTGGGCTCGAATCAGTGTGATACCATAGAATCTTTCCTGTATTTTAAGCTGTAAGTGCGTAACAGAAGTGATAGTCATATTCCTTTGCGTGGATGATGGGTGATAAGTTGCTGTTAGTTACTTTATTGTTTTTGAATTTCACGCAAAGTTACACGAGGGCTATTTGCGCTAACCGTCCCTAATTGAACAGTGTAAGACTGAAGGGAAGCTAGTCATCACCACTCACTGCCAATTTTACCAACAAATAATGGGATTGACCGTACATTATAACGCCTCCAAGCAGAAAGGACGAGCATGTTTTGTGTGACGGAGATTCGAACCCGCGACTCTAACCACCTGGCCATGCGGGCCACTGGCTGTTAGTTGCTCAAAATTATTTGTCTAACATAGTCTTAGTAATTCGGCCTTAAGTAGAAAATACATCTACAAGAAGTAAAAAAATAAATGTGAATTGTAGCAACACAACAACAAATAAATATGTTAAACAAGCATTTTGTTCTTTTTATAAAGTTTAAAATCGAAAGAGACAGGGTGTTTTGGTACGAAAAATAATATTTGAACTTTTTGACATTTACCTATGACCTAACATATGTTTTCATTCTTCTTGTTGGTGTTTCCAACCTCCAGTCTGTCCATCTCCGGTACCGCGGTAAATCTACGGATTTACAACGCTAAAATCGGGGGTTCGATTCCCATCGGTGGACTCAGCAGATAACCCGATGTGGCTTTGCTATAATAAAACACACACACACATCTAATTCAGATACTTTCAACGCTAAAAATCATGTTCCGATATCCGTGATGGGCTGAACACAGACAGCCTATTGTGAAGCTTTACGTTTCGTGTTTTCTATTTCATTAGCTATCTTCGTTTAAATTTTAGCCAAGCTGAACTCAAACAACGTTTATTTTATACTTGTTTACCGTTTTTAGTATATGTTAATAACAAACTTTAATAATACTTCTTTTTACAAGTTGGCTGTGTCTTTCGATGTAATTCAAACAAAATGAGACAAAAAAAAACCAACAAAACACGAGTATGATTTGATTCCTAGGATACAATTTGCATCTATATTTCTTGTATTTGCACATTTCTGTTTATGAAGATACTTTCAACAAGGACGGATACTGCGTATAAATCCTTCTTCCAACAGCAGCGCGTTTTATCTACGACATTAGAAGTACATGTTTAATCTTATAATTGATGTTGTTTGTTTCATTACGAGATAGACGTGAAGCTATCTGATACATTAGGGTTACTAACTGAAGCTAGAGATGCAGTAGTAATGAATATTGTTTTGAAAGACTCGGGTGAGAAAATGGCGCAATTCTATACGTAATTTAGTTGCAAAGTTACAAAGAAAGCTCATTTGCTAACGACACGAGTAATAAACAAGCAAGTAGATTCACTGTATTGTATCGGATAATGTAATTGATAAACATTCTGTTGGAAGAAGAACATTGAAAAGGTAATATAACTACGTTTTGGTTGTTCTTCAGAAAGCCATTGTTTTTAGTGAAGTTAATGCTCTCTTGCTAAGCCTTTCTAACTTTTTTATTCCCTCTGGTGTTTTATTTAACTAAAAGCTAAATCATTCAAAGCGTCATTAATTTTAAATCTCTTGCTGTACTTCACATCATTTTACGTCTTTCAACCTGATGGGTTCTTTCGGAAGACATTACTCTAATACATTTTAAGTAACTGAGATTGTCTTATCTTTTGTGTTTTTAATATTTGTTTTGGTATATACCTTGGTCTCTTGTCAAAACTACTCCGATATATGTTTCTAAAGAAAAGTTAAGATATCTTTCTAAATCTACCTGCAAAATCTTACTTCATTCAATATTTATTTCAGTTCAATGGATATTATTAGTGATTAAATCCATTGAAAGTATTTTGTTAATTAATTTAAATTGAGACACAACTGATGTGATGTTATCCATAAACTGGTTCTAGAATGGTATAGTTTCAAGAACTTGTTAACTATATACCTTACGTCAGTGTTTTTATTTTCAACTATATATTTACATAATATATTTCTTCGTAATGTAGGTTAATTAAAAATAAATACCTACCATACTCTGGACAACTTAGACTCTCTAGAACAAAAACTTAGTTTACTGTAATATTAAAAACACAAAAAAATATATTGTCTGACTATTTGTTAGAAAACCTATAAGCTTCCTCAGTTAAGTCTTTAAAAAAATCAAATTCTCTTCAGGATGTGGAATATTGCAAACTGTATGAGACTTTTTATTTTGACATCCGAAAGTTTAGACATCAGTTTCTTCGTCCCCCCACTGGGAGATCGGTAAGTTTACGGATTCACAATGCTAAAATCAGAGGTTCAATTCCCCTTCGTGGACGCAGCAGACAGTCCGTTGTGGCTTTGCTATAAGAAACATACACACTCTATTTCTTCGAGCAAATATATTAATGGTCCCAAAGGAAAGAATGTGCACAAGAAATAATTTACTTCGTTGTTCTGGAAACTAGTTGTCGAAGTTAAGTCTTATTAAGCTATACTGTTATTATCGAATTAATCAATGCCTCTTTATTTTATATGTTTAAAAATATTTACTATGGCAAAGAGTATCTTATACATTGGCGTTTCATACTTTATTGAGATCCGGCATGGCCAGATGGTTAGGGTGCTTGGCTCGTAATCTTAGGATCGCGGGTTCGAATCCCCGTCACACCAATAGATGCTCATCTTTTCAGCCGTGGGGCCGTTAGAAAGTGATGGTCAATCCTACTATTCGTTGGTAAAAGAATAGCCCAAGAGCTGGCGGTGTATGGTGATTACTGGTTGTCTTCCCTATAGTTTTACACTGCTCAGTTAGGGACGGCTAGCGCAGATAGCCCTCGTGTAGCTTTGTGCGAAATTCAAATCAAACAAATAAAAAGGAAGACTTTACAATATAAAGAATCACATTAATCGAAAGGTGATGCACAAGGGAAACAGAGAGAAATTGTAAATTATTCACAGAAATGGAGTGTATCTTTACTCCAACTATTTTATCGCCATTAATGAAATTCAATACAGTAATAAATAATATATAAATGAAAATTTTTCAGATTTTATTTTTTAAAAATGTCACAAAATTTAAGGTCTATGTTTTAAAGCATTCGTGTGCTATATTAGACGTAAATAAGTTTAAACTACTAACAGCCAGTAGCTCGGCATGGCCAGGTGGTAAGGGTCGCGGGTTCGTCACACAAAACATGCTCGCCCTTTCAGCTTGAGAGCGTTATAAGTACGGTCATTCCCAGTATTCGGTGGTAAAATTGGCGTTGAGTGGTGATGACTAGCTTCCCTTTAGTCTTACACTACTGAAATATTGGTCGCTTAGCAGATAGCTCTCGTGTAGGTTTGCGCGAAATTAAAAGAAAGAAAGAAATAAAAAACTCACAAAAATACCGAGATCTAGTGGAGTCTTATAACACTACTTATGATTAACATGTAAGCATAATTTTTAAATGTTAAGAAATATTTCACTTTTTACTGCAACCATAGGATTTTTTCAGTATTTAAGCTGTTCACGAATTAGAGAATTTTTATGCTTCGTATAAAAGCTCATAATCGGAAAGCAAACACGCGTTATAAGTATTATTATGATACTTCTTTCAAAGTGTGTTCAGACTGTTGGTTCGACATACGGAATTTAGTTCTTCGAGTCTCAGACAACATTCTTCTACGTTAGATCTTTAATGTGGTTTGAGAACGTCATGTAAGACAAATTATTGACATACAACACTAGTAACGCGACCATGAAAGAGAGCTTCACAACTAGTGACATCAGAATCCTGTTATTGCTGTTGTGTATCAAGTATTCGTCTTATTCGACTTTATCAGATCTACTGATGGATTCAATATAGAGAACGAAATGTTGTCTTGAAACCATGCAAAAAGCGGGAAAAATTCATAACACACCATTACATATGTAACATATTTGTATATTATCGGCATTTAACTTAATAATTGTTGCTCTTTTGTTGAAAGTTATAAATTGACATCTATGTTTATACACTGTTGGCCAAAACTTTAAGGTCAATGAACATAAAGAAAAAATATGCATTTTGCGTTGTTAGACTCAACCACTTATTTGAGTAAAGCTTCGAAAGATGAAAATAAGAAAAGTGAGAATAAAAATAAAAACCTTTTTAGCATTTAATAGGGAAAATGTGAACAATATGAAATTAGCTTAAATACTAGCTGGTCAAAGGTTTAAGACCATACCAAAAATGAGTCCTAAACAGGGTAGGAAATGCCCAGCAAGAGGTCTCAATAGTGAGTTGCACAGCCGTCATTGCGAATAACTTCAAACATTCGCTTTGGCATGGTCGATATAAACGTTTGCAGAAGGCTGGCTGGAATGTTATTCCAAGTGGTGAAGATGGCTTCACGAAAATCATGCACTGTTTGGAATTGACGTCCATTTCTATAGACTTCCCTTGACATCCACTCCAAAACATTTTCAATAGGGTTCAGTTCGAGCGAACACGCTGGATGGTCCAAAAGAATCACGTTATTCGCCATGAAAAAGTCCTTTGTCCTGCAGGCATTGTGGATTGCAGCGTTGTCCTGCTGAAAGATCCAGTCATTTCTACACAAGCGAGAGACTTCAGTCAATAAGGATGCTCTCTCCAACATGCCAGTGTAGCCAGCTGCTGTTTGACGCCTCTGTATAATGAAGCTCCATTGTTCCATGGAAGGAGAAAGCACTCCAGATCATAATGGAACCTCCTCCACTGTGTCGTGAAAAAAATGTCTCCGGTGCGATATCCTTATCGTGCCAGTAATGTTGGAAGCCATATGGGCCATCCAGGTTAAATGTTTTCCCATCAGAGAATAAAATCTTCGTCCAATTTTCTACGTCCCATGTTTGGTGCTTCTCAGCAAAGTTTAACCAAGCTGTTTCGTGGTGTGGAAGGAGGCGTGGCCTTTGAAGACATATACGGTTTTTAAAGCCTTTCTTTCGTAGATGCCGTCTTATTATTATTTAGCTGCATTCTGCATCCGTAAGGGGCTTAATCTAGTTCGACGATCGGCTGGTGTCGTGCAGGACAACACGTAGAATCCTCCTGCTCAATGCCGGCGAAATTTTCATGGACTGACTGCTTGAAATTCTCGTTCCGTATCCCTCAGGGTCTTTTAAGAAATTTGCAACAGCAATTTTACTACGCCCAATTTCACCAGCAATGGCACGTTGGGAGAGATCCTGCTTTTGCAGCTCGACAATTCTGCCACGTTCAAACTCTGTCAACTTTTTAGCCTTTGCCATGTTTTTACCCAATGTAACACAGGAGATGTCAGTGGGAGATGTTGACAACGCTAATGCTTGAACACAAATGACTAAATTTCGTTTCGTGTTTACCGATTAACGCTTCGTTTCAGTATGGTCTTAAACTTTTGACCAGCTAGTATTTAGGCTAATTTTATAGTGTTCACATTTTCCCTATTAAATGCTAAAAAAGTTTTTTTTATTTCCCTTTTCTTATTTTCATCTTTTGAAGCTCTACTCAAATAAGTGGTTGAGTCTAACAACGCAAAATCCAAATTTTTTTCTTCATGTTCTTTAAGATTTTGGCCCGCAGTGTTTGTTAACCATATCAAAAACTTATTTTCAGAGTTGTATAAATAAATTGTGATATTCAGAATTTGATGCTTTTTCAGTTGTTTCAGAGTTCATCCTTCTGTAAAAGTAGGTTAACAGTGACTATTGAAGCATTTTGTTATTTGTATATTACAGGTATTGAATTCAATAACTGTTGCCCTTCTGTTGAAAGTTGTAGACTGACACCTATGTTTGTTTGTTAACAATATCCAAAACTAATTTTCAGAGTTGTATAAATAAATTGTAATATTCAGAATTTGATACATTTTTATTTGCTTCAGGGTTCATCCTGCTGTAAAAAATAGTTTATAGTAACTATTTAAACATATTATTGAGAATATACCAACATTGTATAAGGTGGAAAGTTTGTTTCACACACACACACAGATTTATGTTTTTCCCTCACACACAGATTTATATGTTTTTCTCTCACACACACAGATTTATATGTTTTTCCCTCACACACACACACACACACACAAATTTATATGTTTTTCCCTCACACACACACACACAGATTTATATGTTTTTCCCTCATACACACACACACACAGATTTATATGTTTTTCCCTCACACACACACACACACAGAGATTTATATGTTTTTCCCTCACACACACACACACACAGATTTATATGTTTTCCCTCACACACACACACACACAGATTTATATGTTTTTCCCTCATACACACACACACACAAATTGTTCAAAGCTTTCAAAATTTCATCTTAAACTTGTAAACATGACAAGAAAACCAAAACAAAAGCAAAACTGAAAAACACACTGACATAAGGCATATAATTG
Source organism: Tachypleus tridentatus (assembly GCF_004210375.1). Classification (NCBI taxonomy): domain Eukaryota; kingdom Metazoa; phylum Arthropoda; class Merostomata; order Xiphosura; family Limulidae; genus Tachypleus; species Tachypleus tridentatus. The sequence goes on along the minus strand of NC_134831.1, from coordinate 137,943,552 downwards.
TCAAGGATATCGAAAGGATAACACAATATCCTGTAATTACATATGATGAAAAACGTTCACTGGTTTGCATCATAAAGATATAAATAAAGAGAACTTCCTGCAATAGAAGATACATAGTCATGACAGTTGTTTTTTTTGTTTTTTTTCACCAACTATATCGAGACCTCTAGTGGCAGCTAAATGTAACTGGATTATAAATGTAAGTAGATTATATATATTCAGACTTAGACTAATTAATTACTGAATGCGTCAAGAGCAGTCTTTTGTTTTCGTAGCCTATTAAAGTTTCATATGCGTTTCTCTTCAGAGATGGTATATCGTCATGTGAACTTAAACGTGCATTAATCATACGGTACACAGAGAATTACATTTTATTTTCTAACACTTATTATAAAAAGTTGTTAACCATAAACTTATCTTTGTTATGGCTTATAAGGTACCAGTAAATCTGGTAAAGTGTAGAATACTGAGAGATTCTGAAGTGCTACAGAAATATAAAGATATATTTTGACGTTAGTCCCTAACACAAAGAACTGGTCGTAGGTATTTTGCTTTCAAGACTTTTGCCATTTACTCTTCTATTCAATTTCCAACCTTCAATGTTCTGTTCACAATATTTAATAATCACTTTAAAAAGTTAATTCACGGATCCGGAAATATTAGTGCTTGTTGTTTTTAAGAGGCTCGAATTATTCGAGTGTTGTGGCCATTTACAAGGTTAATCATACAAATGATTTAAAAAGTGCTTAATCAATAAACCATATAAAATAAACTGATACTTTTATTCCTAATTATCCAAACAAGCAACGTTTGATTTATATTTGATGGGTAGTTTTAAGCATTAATTTACAGCTCAGAAAATAATTTAGTTACAACAGACACTGTTCAATTACAGATTCCTATTGCTTATTGGGCCATGAAATCTGTATAATCAAATAACTTATGCTAGAAATATTTTTCCTTTTGTAAGTTTGTGGAACATCTGAGACTTACTGATTTTATTCATTCATCTTTCCTAACTAAGGAATGAATTTTTTTCATTGAGCTGCTTACCACATCATCCTTTGAAAATGTTCTGCGTATGAATGACTAGTGTTCTGAACAGACCGACTTCCACAATAGATAAAACTTTATCCCTAGCGAGGAGGGAGAATAGGATCTGGCTTAGCTTAGTCGTTAGCGTGACTGATGTATGAAACCAATAATTCTTGGTTTGCAACCTGTTACCGTGCTTCGCATTACGCACTTTATGGTTATGGGTTGACTAAGTTATTTATTCGATTAGACAAAGGTTATCCCTAGCCTTAGAGGCAGATTCTGTTGACTGTCTGCCTTCTCTTTAGTGTATTAGTTTAATTAGGAACGTCTATGAGCAGGTAGTCTTTGTGTGACTGAAACATACAGCTATCCATAGCGGTACAGGAAATTTAAAGAATACCAAGTTTCCACGAATAGGAAAACGTACAACCACGATAAGTTATTTTCTGTAACTCTTATAATGCACCCACAACTTGAAATGCGGGACATACTTTAGGAAATAGAACGGAATTGTACTCAGTTTGCCAGATCTGAAATCCATTTCTACTACAAGGTCAAATCTAGTCCCATAGAAAAGTATAAAAATAAACTAAGTCAGGCAGGCGTGAGGAAAAAACAACAACTGTATTTAGATTGATATATTATAGTCATATACAGGCATCTTTTGGAGGTCATTTAGTTTAAATAAAATATTAACACTTCAAAATTTTCATTCCAGCATTCACGAACATAATTTTGAAGTAATTTCTATGTTTTAATTGATTGGTTTTTCTCTTTAAAAGACGCTTACTAATTGATTTTGTTCATGTCTTCATTATTAACTGGTCTCTTGAAAAAAAAATCAAAATAAATAAATTGCATCTCGCTTCACTCATCTTCAACATAAAAGACGTTCAATCATTTAAAAGGCGTGATGATGTCTGTCTTGTTTCATAAAGGCTTTTAGTTTGTAAAAGTAAAATTATTCTTGGAAACTACATTTTGTATAGTCAGAAGTTTAGGCTTAGTTCGATAGATGATAATATATTTACCAGTCACTCTCTGAATTTGACATTTGGCTAGGTGGTTATGGCACTCGACTCGTAATCTGAGGGTCGCGGGTTCAAACTGATTTAAAACATACTAACTCAAGTTCAGAATGACAAAAATACATTGGTAGTCAGTACATCTGAATATGTAGTGGTTGGCGTGGCCTAGTTGTCATTCTGAGGTACAGATCAGATATAACATTCTAATTGTGTAGTTGAAAAACTATCCGGCTTTAAACTGTGGGAACGTTATAAGTGTGACAGTCAAATCACGATATTTTATTTAACAGTAGACGCTAGGTGGAGCACTGATGACTTATTGCTCTCGTCTTCTAAATTAAAGTTGGCTATGCCTAAAACGTTGTTCTTTTTTACTTGGCAATTTGATCCATCTGTCGCATATAGTACCGCGCAGATTAAAAAATACCAAACTTCAAAACTTGATCGTAAAAAAAATAATATAATGAACAAACAGTCAGAAAAATAATATAATGAACAAACAGACAGGAAAATAATATTGAAACGCGCATAACCAGTGACTATATCATTTAGAAACTAATGCATATAAATAAGCTAGTACAAATGAGACTTATTTTCATAAGATCGTCCACAGTTAATATAAAGACACTCATTTTGACCTCTTTCGCCGTTTTTCTGACTAAAGTGCCTGGAACGTATTGTCACTGTACTTTTTTGTAATCACATCGCCTGACTTGTCATATACTGCTGTAAACTGCGCTGTTGTCATTACATCGTATATTTGGTGCTGTAACAGTATACAAGTGTTACAAATATTATCTTCAGTCACTCGTGACTACAGAATGTCGTATTTCACAAGAAGACGAACGTCAAATTTACTCTTTTAAGCCTCAGATGTTTTTTTACAAGTTCTAGGGAAACACTCGTCATTCAAAGTTCCTACCTAGAAGCACACGTGAAAATCTATATCACAAGTATTACTGATTTATAAAATCTACCATGCAAAGGGAAACGATAATATGTGTGTACAGATTGACACCTTCGTGGTCAACAATTTTGGGGCTTTGGAACGGATCGTGTAAAGCGAAGTTTAAGGTCATGAAAACGCTCGTTTGAATGAAACAAGCTACAATATCTCCAAGTTGTATTTATTCAAGTTACTCAACCCTAACAGAAAAATAACAACAAAACAAAACAAGACAACAACAGCAATAAATGCGGGTCAGGAAAACTTGAAAAACGCATACAATAAAAATGTAACCAGCAGGAAAAGAGGCAACGTGATAATGGACAAAGAATATTACATTAACAAGTTCCATTATCTAGTTAAACGGGAAATAACAATAAATAAATATTAACCCTTTTTTTGTATATATAGCAACATCAAAAGGAACTCTGAACAAAAAGTGCCAAACGACTGAAAGCACGTAACACTGTGACACGTTCCTGGTTCACCCAATTTCCAGAAACAAGTTTACCTTCTTCGTTCCATTATCAACAGTAGAGGGCTACTGTGTCATTCCTTAGTAAGGTATTTGATAGATATGTTAGCACTATTAATCAGTAAAGATCCTTACATACTAAAGAACTTGTGAAAACAATCATGGTATTGATAACTTCCACGAGATACAAAGATCAGTTTTGATAAAAAATGCTACCAGCTTGCTTCAAGGCCTATTAATAGCTTCAATCTCTGTCACTCGTACTTATTGACCTTCCAGATTCCAGACTTAATGAACCGCCTGAACAGATATCATTGAGCATATAACACAAGAGTTTAAAAGATGAACTATGGCTACTGGTAAGTTCCTTGATCATAAATCAAAAGCGTAACGAACAAGTGACATAAACTGTATAGTTTCAGAATTACTAAATTTTGTGGTAATAAAAGTGCTAAGAGTTATACAACTATATTTCCATATGCCAAAGGTACATCTGTAAATAATAAAGGATATGTGTGCACAGCATAAAGTTGCGTAATTAGAATATAACAAGCAATATTATCGTAGTTGACGTATACCAAATCATCTGAAAAAGCGACAGAGAGCTAAAATGCCATTAGCATTTAGACTTAATTGGTCGTTTAGGGTACTAACGAAGACTAATAATTAGCACCCAATCGCCACGGCGTGTCCTAAATAGGTGGAGTAAATGGTAAAACATGTTCAATGGATTGGATTGGTTTGTTTTGAATTTCACACAATGCTACACGCGAGCTATTTGCGCTAGCCGTCCCTAATTTTACAGTGCAAGACTAGAGGGAAGGCAGTTAGTTATCACCACCCACCGCCAACTCTTGGGTTACTCTTTCATCAACAAATAGTGGGATTAACCGCACATTATAACGTCCCCACGGCTGAAGGAGCGAGCATGTTTGGTGTGATGGGAATTCGAACTCGCGACCCTCAGATTACGAGTCGAGTACCTTAATCACCTGGCCATGCCGGGGCCTGTTCAATGGAGAGGTATGTTCAGAAAGAGGACCACAGAGTAATGAACATATTCCTTCCCGTGGGTTTACCCGGATACTCGCAAGTTTAATAAGTGAAACTAAAACTGAAAACTTAGGAGCATATATTCTCAAATCCAAACCTATCGCGAGTTAAACCGTACTTATGTATGCTTAGTAATAAGTATTTATAACCTAAGTATCCTTTCACTGTGCTTAACGCTCCTACGAAAAGACGTTTCTAGTCCTGATTTCTCCAAGCCCGTTCCCCTGGCTGTGGTTTCGCTAGATAGAAGATAGGAACAGTGGGAATCTCGTTAATCCATTCATTAATGGATTTAAATGGCAATTTCATTTAAATACAAAATTATTAGCCTAATATTAATAACCTTTCAAGTTGCTCTGGGGCCTATTAGGCCCCACTTTTCGTAGGAGTGTTAATAACAAGAAAGTAGGTAAGCAAGACGAGAAGAAATATTCGTTTGCTTATAATGGTAAAGATCATGAAATGGAAAATAAAATCAGTTGAATGCCCTATTAATACCAATGTAAACTATGGTATGTTAGCGAATCACGAATATAATTTCAAGAGAAAGTGAAAAATATGAAAAGCTGAAAAAGATGTTAAAATATTATGAAAAGGAACTTCCAAACTAACTGAGATATTTTATATACTGTTATTTTTCTCGCGCAAACGGCACGTGCATATTTATGGTGTTTTCAAAATCTCGCTTTTAAAACTCTCACACGAAAAGAAAATTGACTATGGGCGCATTGACTATAAAAAAGCTTTTGGCTTACGTTAACATTTCTGGGCTGATACGTTGCGACTTAGCTTCTTCCTCAGGTTTGCATTCAAGCTACCTTTCAACTAGTTTCAGGCGTGCTTAACTTACACATCTGCTGCAAACGTGCGCTATACAAAAGATACGTTAGAGTTTTCGGATAGCTTATCGGCCATTTGTCCGTGTCTGTTTATCAGAGGACGTCAATCACGCTCTTGGCACGAGCCTAAGACAAGCAATCAATAGAAACTTTGCATTGACGTATCCATGAAAATATTCAGACTTCTTACTTGCGACAGAAGCTTACACAAATACACAAGACAATAAAATAAACTGTTAAAACAAACATCTTTTATAATATTTTTTTCTTTTACTAGACAAAAAAAAATGAATGGATATGATGAATGTAAAATAAGTCTTGAAGTTTGCTTCCATCAAGTATTACTTTCACGTGCATTCATTCATCGTTTAAATATGGAGACCTAGCATGAGTGAATGGTTAGGGTGCTCGACTCGTAATTCGAGGGTCACAAGTTCGAATATTCGTTACAGCAAACATGCTTGCTTTTTTACCCGTGGGGACGTTATAATGTTACGGTCAATTCCACTTTTCGTTGGTAAAAGAGTAAACTAAGAGTTGGCGCTGGGTGGTGATAACTAACTGCCTTCTCTCTAGTCTAACACTGCTAAATTAAGGATGGCCAGTGCAGATAACCCTTGTGTAGCTTTGCACGAAATTCAAAAAACAACAACAATAAAACAAACAAACAATCAAATATGGAAAGTGTTATTTACTTAAAATTATAATGGAAATACCATTTCCACTGAATGTAACTCGTAATTCATTTACACTAAAAGATGTATCCTGGCATGGTTAGGTAGTTAGAGGCGCTCCAATCGTAATCGGAGTTCGAATCCCCATCAACCAAACATACCTTTTCAACCGCGGGGGCTTTGTACTGTGACTGTCAATCTTAATATTCGTTGGTAAAAGGTATTAAAACAACATTTATGTTACAAATTTGTTACCTAAACTTTCGGTGTGTTTTAGTTTAGTACCCAAAACATCCGGTATATTTTTAGTTTCGTAGTGAGACGATAAAAGGATTCAGCTGATATATGTAAAACAAATAAACACACGCTATAAAGACCACAAGGCATAGTTGTAAAATCAGCGATGTAAATGTAATACAAACATAAGGAAAATTTTAATTTCTCAAAACAGTAAGATAAAAAAATGTCCCATAAAAATATAACATACAAAGAACTTTATTTGCAAGACATTCCTTTTTTTCTATCTTCCTTCATAACATTATTTTCCTGATGAAGGATTAATCGTATTACTATAGGAATGGTACGGTGGATCAATCTTCATGTATTTATTAGCAATCAAAATGCCATGAATTTTGTCTCGAACCACCGATACCATTATTCAAGATTCAATCTCAATCTTGTGCTACTTTCCCATAATGTTCCATTGAAGACATTGTACATGGACCATGATACGGTTCACATCACTGTAGTAGCGAACAGATTATTGTTGATTGTTGGTAAACAGTTCAAACTTTCATTCATCTCTATAAGGCGCATGTATCCAACTCTACTTATTCCACGGGCCGGCCTGGCCGGGTGGTTAAAACACTCGACTCGTAATCCGAGGGTCGTGGGTTCGAATCCCCGTCACACCAAACATGCTAGCCCGTTCAGCCGTGGGGGCGTTATAATTGTGCAATCAATCCCACTCTTCGTTGGTAAAAGAGTAGCCCAAGAGTTGGCGTTGGGTGGTGATAACTAACTGCCTTCCCTCTAGTCTTATACTGCTAAATTAGGGATGGCTAGCGCAGATAGCCCTCATGTAACTTTGTGCGAAATTCCAAACAAACCACTTATTTCACTGTTACTAATTTCAACCTTTATGTTTCGTTATCTTTTCACAGCAGTGGTTTTGGGGTATTTTGCTGATCCAATGAATCTTACATACAACTGCTAATAAAACAAGAAGTATTGACGCAATTATTTTATTTGTCTAGTTTCTTCTTCTTTAGCCTAATCTTTAAATTCTACTCATTTGCCGTGTGACAATTCACTGCTGGTTGACATAATTGGATTAATCCTTCTATCACTATTGGACATTTTATAAAACTATATTTTATAAGCTTTGATGTGGTGGGCAATTTCAACTTGACGAGCCATGAGTGGGCCACACTGCTGCAACTGAATACAAAAGAAGAGACTTGGCATATTTTCCTATTTAAGTTCAGCCTGGGTTTAATAGAAACCTCGGGAGACAATCGGGGGGCATTCAGAAGAAGGTGATTCTCTTCGCCCTGCATGTGATAACAGAGTAGGACGGTACTTGGAAGATCGTGAGATTTGGTGTAAGTGAAATATTTTGATCCGTGATTACGAGAATAACCACTTGTATAGAAAATTATATTTGTAAAAAAAACGGCTGGTACGGGTTTGTTCCTCTACATATTGCCTTCTCTATCCATACCAGCCGTCTTTTTACATATGAAATATGTTGAGTTTGACTGGTACGTGATTGATTTAGGTTTCAGATGACAAAATGTGGATAGTCAAATATTTTTTTTATCTTAGGTGAAGATAAAATAACGGCCCTAATCGAACCGTAAAGTCCGATTGACGGGGATCTGTAAATCCTATGCCTTGAAAATTTGATGTGTAGGGAAGAGAAAATCCACTTTCACTAATCAGACGCTAAGTACTCTACCTAACTAATGCCCAATTGATCAAAAAAGGAATAATACAAAGTGAAAGTAAAAATGGAAGGAAGGAATGATAGTCGTGACAGCTAAATATAAACTTACTTGACTATAGCCGTAGGGCCTTATAGAAGAGACGTCTGAATGGTTCTTTCTGAGTGAAGGGGTGTCGTCGTCTTCACCATCGGTAGGGGAGAGACACCTAAAGAAACAGCGTGTGTCGTGCGTTTCGTTCATAGATTCATGACTTAGAGACAGAGGATTGAAGGAACTGCTATAGGGTCATGTTAGTTTGGATTGATACACTGTTTATGAGTGAATGTCAGCTTGGTTTTCTTTGTTTTTATCAGCTGTATGGGTTTGGATTTGCTGGTCTAGTGTGGTTGAGATGTCGAGGAATGTTCGGCTTCGCTGGTTAACGTATGCTGCGTTTCCGTCATCTTGGTTGTTGTTTTCGTCTTCTCTGCGTTTGAAATTTATTTGTGCTGAATTTTACTTGCTTTGGTTATAACAGAGAGCTTTAGAGTTTCTTAGTCATTATCGGATGTTGTATCGATGGCTTACTTAGAGTAGTCGCTGGAAGGTTTGATTTATGGTTAAGGGCGTTGATAACCAGTCCAGGTTGGGAGGTCAGTGATATCGTCGGACCCATACCTCTTTCATTATGTTTATTAACTTTTGCTGATTCCTCATAAAAGAAATTTAGATGACAAATTTCTTCGCGAATCCATAAAAAGTAGTAGCCATTCTAGATCATTAAATAGTATGCATTTCTACTGAGCTTTTGAATATTCCATTGCCGGGCCCCTCAACAGACTTGGATCTCGGGGCAGCTGCCCTCTCCCGTTAACTGTGCTTACAGTGAGATTTTTTGGCTTTGAAGTGAAAAAAACTAGAAGAAACATCCATGTTAGAGAATGTAATTAACAGTTTTTTTCGAAGTGACAAAAACTTTCGTGAAGTAAGATGGTTTTCATGTTTTTCTAGAGACAATCTAATGAAGTGCATGTATGGTGGTGTGTGTATGTACTCTGCTCTGATGCTTGATGTGTTTTTTCTGTGATGATTGGTGGGTTAAAATTTCTAGAAAGACAATGTTTGGACACTACTCTTGAGAGATTGGCTGAAGAGTTCATGGGATTTTTTTAGCTTTTCTTTTGCAGTTGTTGTATACTTAAAAATTACATGAAAATAACAAGAGAAGATGTTGTGACCAGAGTCTTGTTTATGTTGGAAGGTGGACGATTGTGTTCGATTTCTCCTGTTTCAATGATGTAGCTTGACGTACAGTTCTGACATTTGTGTTTATTGACAACATTACTAACAAGGTCAGTTTAAAGTAAAATATGAGTATTAGTACCTTTGCCTAATCAGAAGTAAAAAAACCCTTTATAAACCAATATCCTGCTTCCTCAACATTTGTATATTCATCAATGATATTTTAGTTGCTTAATGATAGACTCATTTAAACTGTTATTTTTCAACTGCAATTTTATAACTGCCATTAGTACGTTGTACCAGATAATAACAAGAAAACTTATCAAAATATTGTAATTTATGTTTTTCTTGTTTCTTATCGCTCCTCACACTTCTGATTTATAACTTTATTTACTGATATTACAATATATGATTTCTTATTATTAAATTAAAAATAATTTGAAAATAAATTCAAATCCTGTGGTGTATTGCTGGTCTTGAAAGTGGCTAACATTAAAATGGGGTCCGGCATGGCCAGGTGATTAGGACACTCGACTCGTAATCTGAGGATCGCGGGTTCGAATCCCTGTCACACCGAACATGCTCGCCCTTTCAGCCGTAGGGGCATTCTAATGTGACGGTCAATTCCACTATTCGTTGGTAAAAGAGTAACCCATGAGTTGGCGGTGGGTGGTGATGACTAGTTGCCTTCCTTTTAGTCTTACATAGCTAAATTATAGGCGGCTAGCGCAGATAGCCCTCGTTTAGCTTTGCGCGAAATTCAAAAACAAACACACAAAGATCAAAATGATTTTTAATAGCTTTGTATCATGAATATTACATTCATCATACTGCAAGAAAGTTTATTCAATACATACATATATTTAATTATTTATATTACAGAACTTTAGCATCTTTCGAGAGCAGCCTCAACATACAGCTTCTGGCATCATAGCAGCAGCCTCATCCGTAACCACACGCCATTCTACTGAATCAACCACAAAGATGGCTTCCAGTTCAGCATCGGGTAACAACACTGTAGGTCACATCCACGTGCGATTATCTCTTCCAGATGTGCACGTGACGAAAGAAACGGTCCTTCCTTCTCAGTCAAGCTACTCCTTACCCACCGTCAGGAAGCGTTCACCAATCGTGAGTCGAGCTCGGTCCGTTGATGCTCGTGCCATGTCCCACGTGCCACTTTTGTCCATTTCTGACAGATCAGATAGCCAACAGTCAGTAACATCCAGCGAAACCCTCATCCCCATGTCTCCACATCATTGTTCCTCCTCATCGGCCACACTGTCACCACTACGAGATACCTCTTTTCGATCTTCATCTCCCACCCAAGGGGGTCGATCCCGATCTCTGTCCCCAGTGTCGCCGTTATTGTCTCCACCTTATTTCCAAGGCTCAGACTCGTCTAGCAGTGCCGGGCCTATAAGCCCCATAGGTATTGTTTTATGATTCATCCAATTTTTGCACAAAATTTTGCAACTTTTCTGAACATAATTATTAAAAGTTGGACATGGTTATTAACTATGAGATATTTAATGTAATCTCTTGTATTCTGTCCCGACTTTCTTAACAAATACGTGAATTTTAAAACAAAAATACAAAATGCACCCAAGATTGAGAACTCTAATCTGGTAGCTGAGCTGTAAGCTTTTGATGCTCTCTTGTGTGTGTGAGTGTTTTCTTTCTTACGAGGACATTCAGGGATCATTCTAAGTTTGCCATGGTGTATACTTCGTGATCGTGTTCGTCTTTTAGGCAGGTGTTCAGTATAGTGGTTATATATTGCATACATTATACATTTGTGGCTAAATCTAGTGAATATATTCAGATTCATTGTAATATAACATATAATTTAATGTTTAAGGACAAAAGTGGACCTCTTGGTCCATCTCGACTGTCTCATTCTCTAAGCCACACTAAAAACTATTAAAAAATAAATTTGAAAAATGAATAAAAAAATTAAAGCCAATCCTTATCATTCATATATCTTTCCAGTTTTATTCAAACTCACTCAAATTTTCTACCTCCACGACATCAAAAGGGAACCCAATCCAGAAGCAAACCATCCTATTTGAAAAATAAAATTGTCTTAGCTAAGGACGGCTTCCATTTTGCCTAAATCTATTATTTGTGTCCCCTAGTTCTATAATTCTCGCTGTTAAGTATGAAAAATTTGGTGCATCAACATTATCAACTCCTTTAACAATCTTAAAGGATTCAATCAGATCTTCTTTAATTATTTTTTTAAAGAAAAACAATTTTAGGGATCTTGAACTTCCTCATATGACAACACCTCCATCCCTGGTACCATTTTAGTAACCCTCCTCTGAACCATTTCCAAGAATTCAATGTCTTTTATAAGGTAAAGGGCCCAAGACTGAACACAATACTCCAAATGTGGCCTAAATTGTGATCTGTACAATGAAATTATAACCTCTTTAGACTTGTATTCAGTATTTTTGCAGGTACGACCTAAAACCATATTTGTCTTGCTATTGTTTCGATGACTCAAGAAATTGATCAACCATCATATCAAAATCCTTTTCTTTCTTCACACTCTTAAGGTTATTTTCATCCAAATTATACTTATAATTCAAATTATGATAACCCACATCCAGTATCTTGCATTTATCATAATTGAGATCTATTCTGCCATATATTTGCCCAACTTAATAAATGGTATTAATTCTTTTGTAAGTCATAATCAGCATTTTCACAAGACCTTGTTATTATCAGCAAATTTAAGTAATTTATTGAGCTATGCCCTTCATCGCTGTCATCAATGTAAATAAGAAAGAGCAATAGTCCTAAGATTGAGCTCTGAGGTGCTCTACTTACAACGTTAATCCAGTTTGACTGAACTCCATTTATAACAATCCTCTGCTTTCTTCCATCAAATCACTCTTTTACCCAGCTAGTTAACTTACCCACAGCATCTACAGAGATAAGTTTATCTACAATCCTTTTATTTGGCCCTCTGTTAAAGGCCTTCTAAAAATCCAGATACAACAAATTTACACCATTACCCTCATCTACATATACAGTAACATCTTTAAAGAATGTTAAAATATTTGTAAGAAGAGATTTTCCCTTAGTGAAACCAAGTTGACTATACGATAAAATTCTAAACTACGTCAAATGACTTTGCATAGTATCTTTTTTCTTATTAGACTTTCCAAAACGTTTTCCCACAACTGATGTAAGACTTATAGGTCTATAATTACTGGAACAAATTCTATTACCTTCCTTGAAAATAGGAGTGACATTAGCTAATTTCCAATTTGTCGTACTAGTCCACTATTCAAGGACTTACGAAAACGTTTGGCAAGTGGCTCATATATCCAACCTTTGACTTCCTTTGAAACCTTCAGGGAAATATCACCCGACCCAGGAGTCTTACCATCCTCTAAAGTTTCCAATTTTATTTCAACAAGCACAAAATTTAAGCAATTGTCTTTTTCAACTTTGTTTCATCTATCAGTTAGCCAATATGAGGAATACTGTTTAGGTCTTTGTTAGTAAAAACTGAAGGATAAGCAATATTTAATAATTTAGGTATTTTATAATCATCAGATACAGCCTTTCTCAAGGATCCTATCCTATCGTAACATTTTGTTTACCCCTAATGTATTTTTAAAAATTCTTACAGTTAATTTTCATGTTTTCAATCAATTTTTTTTTCATACAACCTTTTGGATGTCCTAATTTTCTGTTTGACCAAATTTCTTGATCTTCTATAATATCAGTCAATTTAAATTTCTTAAATTAGTGATGCTTTTCTTTAATTTAACTCTTTGGTGTTTTTACTCGCAGCTACCATTTTCTTTGTGCAAAGAATGCATTTGTTTGAATATTGAAAAATTTTTTAAAACATTTTCTACATCTGATTAGTGTCTCCAAATAACCCAGTTGCCCAATTCACAACAGAAAATTCTTGTTGTATCACTTTGAAATATGCTTTTAAAAAAAATATATATTGGAATCAAAATATCATCATTCCTGATTTCCATGTGCAGCAAAAGATCAAACCTAATACATCAATGATCAGTTGTATGTAGGTGTTCCCAAATATCCATCCTCTGAAGCTTTTCTATACTAGAGGTTAACAATAAATCTAAAATAATATTATTTTTAGTTGGTTCCTTGACCAGTTGGTGAATAACTCCATTTTGAGCAGCTTCTTGAAATCTTTCTTCTTCATGGTTTGGCTATCGCATTACCCAATCAATATGTATGAAATTAAAATAATCCACAGTTATGATTTCATTAGCAGCTGAAATTCTAATCCCACTGTAAAGTTTCTCACTAATTTCATCAATTTCATTTCATGGTCTCTAACAAATTCCCACTAAGAGCTTTGTCTCGTGATATCCATTAAAAGAAATACGACTGGATTCACTCTCATTGCTATTATCCTTAATATCTCAACTTCAATATACAGAGCTACTCTATATTTACTACTTTGTCCCTATTAAATAATCTATAACCATGTATTTCGAAGAAATTTCTGTTATCAAAGTGATCTACGATTAACCATCTTTCAGTTATTCTCATTATATCAAAATCTTCTATTTCTATCAATGCCCTAAAGTCATCTGTTTTATTTCTTATACTTCTAGCATTACAATAGTAACAATTAAGCTTATTCTTATAACTACTTTTATTCTGATTTCCTATGTTAAACTTTCCTCTACATCTCAGTTTTGTTTCATTTAGTTTATCTTTGCCCTCACCTCTATCTAGTCCCAGATTAAAACTTTCCTTATAGCTGAGTTAAAAGCCCTTACAAACATACCACACCCTTTCCTTCTTAAGTGTAAACCATCCATTACAAAACGTTCCCTCCTCCCACTAAACTGTTCCCACAAGTTGAAACAGCTAACCTGCTGATCGTTACATACGAATTTCAGCCTAGCAGTCAGCTCTAGTGACCTACTCAAAATTTCATCTCCACCATTAATTCTTAGCACTATCCTCGACACAATATTAATTTACGGCCTTTATCTTTACATGCTTTTATCAACCCCTTGTTCTTGTAAGTTAGCTCCTCTGACTTACTTTTCCTTATATCGTTAGCCCCAATAAAGTCTGCTGCTTTGCCAGTCCCCTTCATTATATCTATGGTTTTGTCAGTTATGTCTACCTATGACTCAGGGTAGCATAATTTAACTCTTTTCTCCATATTTACCACACAGACTATTCCATCCACATGGTGTATCAAGGAATCACCAATAATCCATATCATTCTCTATTACTTATGCTTTATTTTCCTCCAATAGTTTCTCGTCAACAAAAGCCAAGGTCTGTAATCTGTTGCTCAGTTATACCAGCTATACTGCAAGTCTTTTGGTACTATGACTCTATTTTATGAAATTTCGCTCAGATTTAGCTATATTGTACAATTTTGGCTTATGTGAGTATTATTATGAAAATGTATTGTTAGATTTTTGAACTGTTCAATTTTGCTTACTTTAATACAGTGGATATTTTGAGTTTTTTTTTCTTCGTATCACATATTTCATTTCAATTAATTTTTTTTTATATGGCTGAATAGTAAGCCTGTGGGCTTTGGATGCTAAAGTGAAGCCAGTATTTCTTTTCAGCTATTTTGTTATGTAAATGAACCATCTCTTGATTGATCATGCTATTTGAAATGAAAAAAAAAGTTGTTTGATCTATACTTGAATATTAACTTTTGGTAGGAATAATTTTCACATTTATGCATTTCACAATATTTCTCTGTATTACGGAAAGTTGTCACTACTAGCAGCAAAAAAAAAACAAGGAAAGAAAGAAAAGAGTCCGACATCAATATTGCATACTCAAGCATCTATAATAACATCTTTGAGAGTTGTTTGCAACACATCTAGTATCTTGAAGCACTCTGCAAAATGCGACATATCTTCTAAGAACATTCCATAGGTGATGAATGAGAATGAAGTACAGTGAACTACAAGTGGGTTTTCTCGTCATCACGGAGTGAACATACCAGTTTCTCCATGCAGCTAATCCTCTCTGACCAAAATTGCATTTTGTATGTGGTTGTTGTCATCCATTAAGGTTGAAGTTATGGGCAATTCCACTAGCATATGATAGCACAAAGGATCTCAGGATGTTATTCCTTTGATGTATGCTATTAACCGTACCATTTCATAGGATATAGAAATTTACACCGCCGTTTGCATACGTTCCTGTACAAAAATTGGGTTTGTTTCCATTTTCGGTTTTCTTTATATGCTATTTAGCTGTAGGATAAAGCGCAGCTCTTCTATAAAAGATAATTGCTGTGAATTCTGTTGAAGTGCTTTTCACACCATCACGATGAGTTGTTTTGTGCCTTGCTAGGATTGGATTTACCTCAATAGACGCATAGAATCATGTGGGCTTTCTAAAGTATGTTTATAAATATCTGTATACACTGACACGGTGACAAGTAAGTAAACATGTTTACTGAAGAGAAACAGGCAGTCTCCAGTGAAAATTCTCCGTTTCCTCAACGTTTCACCTTTATCAAGAGGTACTGCATACTGGCCTAGTCTTGAGAGAACAAAACAGCTGATGTAATTTAAATTAGTAACAACATATTATTGTGTATCATTTGACATTTTATCACTTTGTCAACGATAAGAAGGTAAAAATAATAGATGGTTGGTAGGATTAACAACCTAGTGAATAACATCAATTTAAAAGTGAAAACAGATAAATGATGTAAACATTCACGTTTAATAAACATGAAGTGTTAAGGTTTAAGTATAGCTTAACCCCCATATATATATGTGTGTGTGTTTATACAGAAGATATTAAAACGTTTATTACTAGAAATCCACCACTTAAAGTGTCCATCATTTACCCCTGTCGACCAAAGGTATCTTAGATCTAATGAGAAAGTATTCCTAGTACTTTCTACCTAGAAAACTGTGGCCCTTCCTATTTGGATGCTAAATGGTGATAGGATTTACTACTACTTGCTCATTAATAAAATACGCTGTAAATACATTCTTGTCAATCTCATTCATCATTGAAATTCTGATACCTTCCATGGAACGTTGTTTTAGTGGTATCTTAGTTGCATCAGTACATTTCTTTTGTCATAGCTGTCACATGAAATACTGGTTAACAAATCTTTCAGGGTAATTATTAGATTTCAAAATTTTCCAAAGATCTATTCTCGCATCTTCTAGTCATGAGGATTGTTACAAATGCGTGAAAATCTCATTAATTAGCTAAAACAATTATAGTCTTCTTCATGGCCCACAGGTGATAAAAGAGCAAATATAGAAGCAGCAACTTTCGTGAGTGTTTTTGTATACGTTGCTAACCACCTTCAAATCCAATAAAGTCGTAGAAATATTGAGAAAATAAAGAATTTTTGATGTTTCTATTTATTAATTGGGAATCAGTTGCGGCTACAATGATTTGACTCATCCTCAAAGCAGGTACCCTATGAATGTGATAAGCCAAAAGCACTATACAGCGTTGATTTGCATTGTTTGTTGTGTCATAACACACGTACCATTGGCTTCGAAGCAGATCCGCATTTTCATATCAAACATCTGAGACGTTTATAACATATTCACAAGAGCCGGCGGTGATTGACCAGTTTACATTCGTTAGTAGGTTCTCCACATGAATGAAGCACCCATTTGTGGCCTAACCGTGTTTCGTGAACAGTATGAAGCACTTTAAAATAGCATGTAAAAATAACTGTGCTGAGTTACTTAGGCATTTTTGATGAATAAACTTTACATTATTAATTCGCTAGAAAACATATTCATGGGTCTTTAACATTATTTTATAAAAATGATTTTATTTTATCATAGCCTCTCGTGACTTAGCGATAAGTTTGAGGACTGATCACACTAACAATCAGGCAGGGTTGCTAGTAGTGTCCACACAACAAATAGCCCATTATGTACTTTTGCACTTAACAAATAAATAAAAGTTTTATCATAATTATAATATATTAAAGAGTACGATACTTATCCTTTTTAATGTATATTATTCTATAAAACTGGTTTTTTAGCTGCCTGATGAGAGTACGATACTTATCCTTTTTAATGTATATTATTCTATAAAACTGGTTTTTTAGCTGCCAGATGAGAGTACGATACTTATCCTTTTTAATGTATATTATTCTATAAAACTGGTTTTTTAGCTGCCAGATGAGAGTACGATACTTATCCTTTTTAATGTATATTATTCTATAAAACTGGTTTTTTTAGATGACACTTGATGCTTAACACAGTCAGTAATTAATACTGTTATCGATTAGTTCTTAACTTTTAGAGCTATTAACGTGTTTCTATTGACATACCTGTATGGTTGTACTGGCTGTTAAGTATAGTAACTCTAGCTTTAATAGTTAGTGTGTTTCTTTCCTTTTAATTAGTTGATTTGACTTTTAATATATGTCATGAAATTTTCTTTATTATTATTATTTTTTTAACCAGGGGCAATCCAACCTGACTTATACAAAAAGAAAGGTATGGTATTTTTTCAGTCTTCGGACAGCCAGGACAAGTCTAAATATGGACGACTCCACTTTCGACTTAAGTATGATTTCGACAGATCAGATCTCGTTGTTCACGTCATCGAAGGTAATGTTGAAGGATTGTATGTTTCACTCCTTCAGAGTTCTAGTCTATTAGACCACACCCCCAATGGCACAGCTTTATGTCTGCAAACTTACAACGTTAGAGCACAGTAGCCCCTTCTATAGCTTTGTGCTTAACTTCAATCTAGCCTATTACCGCCCGCGCCATCTATTGATAAGTAAAGTATATAACTTTTATTCTTTAAGCGTTGTATCAAGTCATCCCTTAAGTAATGTTCGATTTTAAGTTCAGAAAAAGAGAAAGGATTTCAAATGCTTTTAATGTTATTTAATTAATAATGTATGTTCCATTATTATTAATTACTTCCTGCCAACGATTCACAAGCTTCTGAATCCCACTTCTATAAAATTCTTGGAGTTTGTAGGAAAAGAATGTTTTAACATCTTCATGTGTTCCAAGCTCTTTTCCATCAAGATAATTCTGCAAACTTCGGAATATATTATAATCAGATGGGGAAAGTTCTGGAGAATAAGAAAGATGTGAAAGTTTTTCCCAGTCTAGCTTTTCAGTCTTTGTAGATATGATCCTTGCTGTATAGGGCCATGCTGTATTATCTTGGTGTAACACAACACCTTTAAGATTAATCAAAGCAGGTCTCTTTTCTTTCAGTGCACTATTCAAGCGCTCTAACTGTTGACAATAGAAGTCTCATGCAATCGTTACACTGAGTGGCAGTAACTCAAAGTGGATCACACCAATAATATCCCACCAAACGCTTAACAAGAATTTCCTAGGGTAGAGATCCATTTTGAGCTGTGCTCTAGCCAGTTTACCTGCACTGAGCCATTCTCTGCGGCGCTTATATGTTTATAAAATATCAAAGGATCGCGGATTCGAATCCTCGTCACACCAAACATACTTGACCTTTCAGCCGTGTGGACGTTATAATGTGACAGTCAAACCCACTATTTGTTGGTAAAAGAGTAACCCAAGAGTTGACGGTGGATGGTGATGACTAGCTGCCTTCCCTCTAGTCTTATACTGCTAAATTAGGGACGGTTAATGCAGATAGCCCTTGTGTAGCTTTGCGTGAAATTCAAAAATAAACTTATTTATGGCGTACAATTAATATGAAATACCGTATGGTTGATGCAAACCGCGTTATGGGTTGTATATGTTCTGCCTATTAAAATGTACACTTTTAACATGTAAGTAGAAGAACCTGAATTTGGTAATATCTGAGAATCCGTTTACTTTTCAGTGCTAATTATATCTACTTTATGATATATAATATTTGTACCATTAAATTATTCTAGACAAAGTGAAACTTTGGGAACAACTCGGAACTAAGTATGTGTATGATTCAAGATTACGCTGTAGAGATATCTAGTGAGGCTACGTTTGTGATTCTAATAGATATAGTAACTACGAACCCTATTTAAAGTATGGGAAGTTTAAAGTTCTAACTAGTGGCGGTTAAATAACATCTGTAAAATGCTTTAGTGTTTTGCATTGGTAGCTTCCTGGTTTTCAGTGTTAGTTGAAACACCCATTTCTACTTGCTGTTGTTCTTCAAATGATCCGAGTGGTTAATATAACTGTTTACCCATTTATTACTACGTTCACTTTTCTACGTATTAGACACAGTGTCAGAAGTAAACGTATGTATTTGAAACAATACCATTGTTGAGTAAACTGGAATAGAAGGCAACTGCCTGAAGAAGGAAGACTTTCGAAACGTTGTCCTTTACATTTGTATCTTTTTAAGAACAGGACGGTTGCCTACACTTCCAGTTTACTAATGATGAATCCTCTGCCTTAACAATCTATCAAAGACTACTGTCGTTCTTAACTGAATTTGGTAGTAAATTTTCTTCTAGATTTTCTATGAAACGAATGGATATATTTTATAAAACGAAACAAAGTCAACTAAAATGTATGTTAGGGACCACAAACGTGGGCTTAGTTTGGAGATTGGTTAATTAAACTGTTTTTAATACCTTATACTGTACAGTAAAGTTATCTAATTTTCAGCAACTCTAGTATCTGGATCCCGTAATGATAGGATTAGTAGTTAAAACGAGATTGAATTTTGACATAATTTTAATTAAAGCAAAACGGATTTTCAGGAAAACTGACAGATCTAATTTCTCATGCTGAAAAGCTAACTAAAAATAACTTACTTGCATTCAATTCATCTTCTTTGTATGTAGTTAAAATTGATGTCGCGACCGTTTGCAATACATGGTTTTATCTGTTACATTAAATATTTGTCGTAATATACTCATTTAAATAAAAACATTTAGAAAGGCTTAAGAAATACGGTTTACCGAGAACGTTTGTAGTTGCTTAATTTGATGAATTTTTAAATTCTACAAATATTCCTAACATCTCCAAGAGAAAATATTATGAAAACAGTTTTCCTGAAAAAAAATGTTGGTTGTTTAAAGAAAGTAACGATAAAGTATGAATGTTAGTGATCTGGCCTGGCCTGGTGGTCAAAACACTCGACTCATAATCTGAGGGTCGCGGGTTCAAATCCCCGTCACACCAAACATGCTCGCTCTTCCAGCCGTGGGGGCGTTATGATGTGACGGTCGGTCCCATTATTCGTTGCTAAAAGAGTAGCCCAGGAGTTTATGGATGGGTGGTGATGACTAGCTGCCTTCCCTGTAGTCTTACAGTACTAAATTAGGGACGGCTAGCGCAGATAGCCCTCGTGTAGCTTTGCGCGAAATTCAAAAGAAACAAATAAAGCTTAGCTGGTAAAATTTCTGACATTCATTTAGGAGGTTGTGCAAATGAAATCTGAAAAGTGTAGGATGAAAGAAAAATGTTTTGAATTTTAACAAGAAAAAATTCCCTCGTAGTCAGACTTTGACTATAAATTCACATACAAATATTTAGTAAAAACTCTTAATTAAAGAAAAATATATAATGTTTATTCTACAAAATACTTATAATGTTTGCTAATAGCTTGCCAAATATCGTTAAGACACTTTTACTGGATTAAAATCTATAGTATGTATGGTTTTAATGTTACTTTGTACTTACAATGTTGGCCAAAGTAACCACATCCATATAAAGATGGTTAAAATGCCTCTGATTACTACAGTTAACAGAAAGTTTATTAGCTTAACTCTAAAATGTTGTTATCAGTTTATTCACGTGGTTCATAATACGAACTACATTTGAGTGAGAGCGTGTTTTAACCTTTGAACTCAGCAAAAGAATGCTTCCAAAAATAACTTATTGAAATGTTTCGGCAACGTTTGGTTTATATTTAAAAAAACATTTCTTATTATGAGTTTCTGAGAGAAAAAGTTGTTGTCGTTTTTGGAATTTCGC
Source organism: Tachypleus tridentatus (assembly GCF_004210375.1). Taxonomy (NCBI): domain Eukaryota; kingdom Metazoa; phylum Arthropoda; class Merostomata; order Xiphosura; family Limulidae; genus Tachypleus; species Tachypleus tridentatus. The sequence continues at coordinate 137,922,429 of NC_134831.1, read as the reverse complement.
ACAAAGCTACTCGAGGGCTATCTGTGCTAGCCGTCCCTACTTTAGCAGTGTAAGACAAGAAGGAAGGTAACTACTAATCATCACCACCCACCGCCAACTCTTGGGCTACTCTTTTACCAACGAAAAGTGGGATTGACCGTCACATTATAACACCCCCACGGCTGGGAGGGCGAGCATGTTTGGCACGACTCGGGCGCGAACCCGCGACCCTCAGATTACGAAGCGCACGCCTTAACGCGCTAGGCCATGCCAGGCCCGAGAAAAAAAATATATTTAAAAATCCTAATTGGTATAATTTTTCGACAACATGTGATGAAGCATTTTTCATTAAAAAAATTATATATGTGTATATATACTCACAGCCCTGGATCTGGGAGCGATATCCAAAAACGGATTTAACGATCCCTACGTTAAATTAACTTTGATATCTGAAGTCGATACCAAAGTAAGGCAAACTGAAATTCAGCGCAACTCTTCAGACCCGGTGTTTGATGAAGTTTTCAAGTTTCCGGTTTCGTATGACGACCTCTTGGGGAAGACTCTTCTTCTACAAGTGTTCGATTTCGATAGATTCTCAAGGAATGACGTCACTGGCGAGGTCCGAGTTCAGATGTGTGATGTTGATGTTACTACGGAGGTGGAAGTTTGGAGTGAAATCATTAAAACTGACAAGGTAAAAAAACATACGTTTTGATGCCTGAAATTGTATAACCTTGTTTTTTGTTATAAAAAATTCATTTCAGAATGAGTTGCGCACGACAAAAATACAATTATTTTTTGAATATATATATATATATATAAAGTTACAACTTTCTGTCTGTGGATACATTTGTTAAAATACCACAATACCGAGCTCTTCCGCTTCTTCTCTTATTTATTAATTTCAAGTGGCTTCGTAACTTTAAAGTCTATTCCTTAGGATACTATTATACAGAGAATCTGTAAATAAAATATAAAAATACCATTCTCAACTATTTGATGAAATGGACCATTAAAGATTAAGGGGAAATTACATAAGTTTCATGTTAGATCTCCTGAAAAAAATCAATAGTTAACAGTAAACGTTTTAAAGAATTTAATAGGATTTTTTTTAAAAATGAAAGAACTATATTTCCGTGCATTTCTTTTTGGGGCGTAATGTATAAAACATAAAATATTAATGTTTGGAAAATACGTTATAAATTTTAGACTCTTCAAAATCGTTTGTTTAAGTTAACCACAAAGCTATACAGTGGGTTATCTGTGCTCTGCCCACTACGAGTATCAAAACTCGGTTTTAACGTTGTAAGTCCGCAGATATACCGCTGAGTCACTGGGAGCGTCTCTTTAAATAGATGGAAGTAAGATGGCAGATGTAACAGTGCTTGAATAAAGTTAGGTGGAGAAGTGTAACAGTATAAACACTAGTATGAATAATGACAGAAAAGTCAGTGAAGTAAGAAATATATTGTTAGAGATTATGGAGAAACATCATAAAGGAATCAATACGAAGTGAACTTTGTTTAAAGAAGATGTAAGCTTAATTCATTTTTAAATATATTTTGTTTTGTGGGTGTGAGTTGTGGAGCTACATATATAAATCAATATTTCTAATGCTATGAAATACATTAATTGTCCATAGACGATTAAAATCAGCACTATAAAACAATAATGAGTTTAACATAGAACAAAAAGAACATAATGATAACAAAATTCAAAACTATTCTTCATTTTCCAGTCCTTGTTGTCATACTTAAGTCATAGTATCGTCACAAAACCCAACTGGTTGGGAGTATCCCGTCTGTCATACAAGATCTCGAAAACCGACGTGAAACTCATCACCAACTAAGGAAAACCAGTTAAGGGTTGGGTTTTGGTTTGAATTTCGCGCAAAGCTACACAGGGGCTATTTGTGCTGGCCGTCCCCTAATTTTGCAGTGTAAGACTAGAGGGAATGCAGCTAGTCATCACCAGCCACCGCCAATTCTTGGGCTACCCTTTCACCAACGAATAGTGGGATTGACCGTTACCTTATAACGCCTCCACGGCTGAAAAGGCGAACATGTTTGGTGTGACGGGGATTCAAACCCGTAAGGATTGAAAGTTGACCTCTTGAACCAACAATGACTCAACTCCTACTGTTGTTAGCCACTTGACAGGTTGCAGTGACCCTTAATATTTAGATATAACCTTAAAGCATAATTGGTCTGCCAACAATTCTACAGTGTAAAACTCCGAACATCTACCGTTTATTAAATATTCTTAAAATAGAAATAAAACACCCTATATTTTTTATAAAACTTCCAACCTCAACTTTTTTATTTAATTATTAGTGATATTAAACAAAACCAAACACCCTTACCCTAACCATTTTTAGCTCCAAATCCTGTTTTTATTCTGAAACAATTGTTCAAGTAAAAAACGTGTAAGTTGAGACAAGCCTATCTGCATGAAGCTGGTATACTGAACAAAACCTACGTATGTTGAAGTTAGTTACTTAAATTAACAAGTAAAATCCACTTTTCGGGGTTAATGAAGAGGATGGTTTTCCTTGCTCACGAATTATTCCGTGAAGGATAATTAGTTCATGATAAGGTTAAACTGTTTCTTTTGTCTAATGTTAAAATCTAAGTGAAAATTTTTCATACTTAAAATTTACTGAAAAAGATTTCATAAACAAAGTGCCAGAGAGATTTGAACTTCCTTTGGTTTTTATAAACAAAAGCTCTATAATGCTGAAAATAAAAATATAAAAAACGAATTTCGTTTTAAGCAAGGTTTTAATTATCTAGTCAATGAAGAAACCGTAAACAAATTTTTTTGGTATATCAAATCAACTATTTAATTTGATACTCCCCCTTAAAAAGACAATGGTACAGTTATTGTACTACTAACCTCGGTGAAAGTAAAGATCATTTTTATATGGAGATTTTCGTAAGACTTTTTGAATGAGACATTTACAATGTTCTCAAGAGATGGCGCTTTGCCAATTTATTTTCTAAAAGTAGGTGTAGCCTGCATTTCTTTTTATCACCAAAAGCTACAACTCTTACCCTTAAACGGCAGCCGTCATCAGTAGATTGTGCTACCTACAACATTCCCGTTGTTTAAAGGTTAAATATATTATTATCGATGATAATTTAATGATAACTCTACCAACACAACTGGGAATAGCCGAGTCGTGAATGGATAATATATTCTTTAATATGATATTTATATAAATAAACAAAACAAGTACTGACAACATATAAATTCATAATACTCAAAGAGCAACTCTTCGACCAATCACTGAAGAGACAGATGTGGCTAGAAAGACGCCGGTTGGTTCACAATGTGCTATAGTATTCGTGTATATATGTTATATCTATATATGATACATAATTTGTGAATATCTGTCACATATTATAAGTTTTCAAATTAATTTTAATTCTATATCTTTTTTCTTACATGTGGGAAGGTTTCACGTGACAGACCAGAACTACTGTTATCGCTAAGTTACCTGCCCTCTGCTGGGCGACTGACTCTGGTTGTGTTGAAAGCTTCTAATCTAATGGCTCCAAATTCGAAAGAGATACCAGGTGAAATAACTTCATTTTAATAGTTAATAGGTTTTCTACTTATCGGTTGCGATAATAAAAGTGTTTACACACTAAGCATATATATGCCTGACTTGCTTTGTGTAGATGGTTGTCATAGCTCAATAAATCAGTTTTGTAGTTATTACTGAAATTACAAAACACTTGACATTGACCCACTGTCTGGTTTGAGGCTATTAATGGAGTAGTCATTTCTACAACATTTGGGGTCTTCTTTATTGCTAAGCACTAAGCTACATAGTGAGCTATCTATGCTGTACCAACTGTGAGGATAAAGCCTCGAATTTTATCCTTGTAACCATTCAACCTTACCCCTTAGCCACAAAATGTGTAATATATACGGTCAGCTTTTGAATTTACTTGGCCTTAACCTTGTGCAGAAATTGGAATTAGACTTACCACACCTCCGTTTCTTTTTTAAATGAGATAACTCTATTCATGTTACAAAACTAAGGATAGACGGAAGGAGTGTTTCTGTCATGTGTTTAGCATAATTGGATTATTGATTTTTCATTCTGGAAGAGTGTTTTTCACACTTTGGAACAAAGCGTTCATTAGGCTATAAAACTTCGCATTGTTCTCCTTCTCTTTCAAGTTTTGTTTAAATAAATTTATAAAGAGGTGCTGTTTATTTGAATTATGCACAAAGCTACAGAATGGGCCGTCTGTGCTCTACCAACCACGGGTATCGAAACCCGGTTTTTAGCGTTGTAAGTCCGCAGACATACCGCTGAACCACTGGGGGGGACACTGTTTATTTATTTGTATTTATTGTTTACAAAAGAGCCTCTTAAACACCGAACCTGCTTCCAGTTGTTAATCATTAGTGATTAATGTTAAAGGAAATCACCCACCAGGGTGTAGTTTTTCGTTTTAAATATTCAGTCATTGGCTAACTGAAGAGAAAAGAAAATTAGATAAAATTTAGGTGTTAATATAATCCACGTGTAATATTTTATTAGGGTCTTTGTATCGTGTATCGTTAAACAAGCATTTCGATGGCTTTGGAAGAAATATGCACTTTCAAATATATTATCGTTTAAGGATAATGTTTTATTTCTAAGGATATCCTATTTTATATTATGAATTGATTCTTTTGAAGCTTCATGATACGTGATTGTCAGTGATCGAACTATATTTTAGTTTAGACTTATATATTATTTTGTTTATAAATAATCCGTGATCTTTAAACAACACAGACTTGCTTTACATAATTATATGACACGAAATATAATTCTAATTAGTGTGCAATAGACGGAAAATTTTGAAGTGTTTTTGATTCCTTGTTAGCAGAAAACCACGGACCGGCCTGAAAAGCTAATTGAAAGTGTTGTTATTTTTTTATTATGAAGATACCTATGTGAAAGTTACACTTGTCTCCAGAAACATGAAGATGAAAAAAAAGAAAACGACTACAAAACGAAGATCAAATAATCCTGTATGGAACGAAGCTCTGAGTTTTGACATCTCGGAAGACGATCTGAAACACTGCACTCTGGCCGTCAGTGTTATGAACTGTCACCATAGCAACACGCCTTTACTTGGATCCTGTATTCTTGGAATGGATGAGCACGGCAGGGAAGCATCGCACTGGCGAGACATGTTTCACAATCCTCGTAAGGCCATAGCGATGTGGCATGGGCTCCACATATAATAACAAACCTCGTACACCTGGAGTCTGGACTATGGATTAAAAAATAAAGGATGTAATCCAGTATAAAAGGTATTTGTTTTGTGAATGTCAGAGAAGAGTGAGGCATCAAGCAAACATTATTGTATTTCGAGAGAAACTGGGAGTGCATGACTTGTCAGTTGCGGTAAACTATGTTACCTCCACCTGCTGGTGACAAATTGAAATGTATTAATTTTATATAATACAGCTTCTCTTGCCATTCTGTAGCGCCACCTAGTATAGGCAATTCTTAACTCTGTGTTTATATTCGCTAAATGAAAGTTAAAGGTTTATAAATATATTATATATCTATATAAGCTTATTAGATATAAAAAAAACATTTAAATATATACATTATGTCTTAATATATATATATCTTAAGACCTTTTACCTTCAAAGTATTAATATTAATTATATTTAGGTATCCTATTATTACTGGATGCTGAATGTCATTTTTACAGAACTATTCGTGATACTGAATATTTTACTTTAATTCTTATTACCTCCTCGTTCTGTATTATCCATTCTGTTGTATTTCATCTCTCTTATCTAACTAATATCTTCTCTTTAACTTTCATTTTTCTCTTTATTCTCTGCAAGCTAAAATTAAACTCAATTAAAACTATGTAAGTAACAGCAATCATATATTTCAAAGTAATAATTTTAATATAAGCTTTATCTCAATTATAACAAAGCGTTTTCATAAACAATATATATGATTTACTTTCCATCTACCAACAAATAAAACTTTTGATCCCACACTTGAACATACTGCACCTGATTGACCATGAGAAAATCATGGTTGTTTAAGAAACAATCCAGCAACTTTCATACGTTAACCCAGAATCCCTTTAAAATATTCAACACGTCTAAAGCGTAAATCTGTCAAGATTGTTTGAGATTTACTCAATAGTCTGAGAGTAATTAATTAACAAGCTTTATTAAATATAAATAGGTTTAACTTCGATTTTATTATGATATTCCTCATAATTCATAGTGTTTACATACAAATTTTGGTTAAGATTGACTGATGAGGCTAGAAGAGGTTTGGGTGCAAACAATCACACATTTATATCTATATATATATATGTATTACTACAGCAAAAACAACTAATGTATTTACTATATTGGCTCATAGAAATTATAAAATGTACTGTAAACTAATTCTAAACATGTTTTACTACGATAAAGCCCTCATAATATTCATAAATTAAGCCGTAAAATTAGTGGAGGTATATTACTTATACCATTTCTTAACTAACGCATTTAAAAAAAACAACTAAAAATTTCTTCGCGATGACGAGAAACACTTGAAATAAAAATGTACCTTAAGACGTTCTCTAATTTATTTCAATAAAAGTCTTGAGATTTCTTCGATATTTTCTGAAAGTTTGAAGAAATAAGACGTTTTAACTTATAACATTTAACCTAACTTTCATGTATACTTGTCTTTTGTTAAGTTCATGTTTGGAAGGTTTTCTAATAAAACAAATACTGTTAATGGAATTTTGATCGAAGTTAAAAAGATCTGAAGTACTTTCATGCGTGTTTTTCATTATTCACTTTTCATATTTGTATGGAAACTGGTGTAGAGAATGGTGTATGTGTTTGTTTTTTGGAATACTGATGTATATATTTTTTTCGTTTTGAATCACATTGTAGTTATAGTTAAATTACAAAAGACGAAGGATTATTTTAAAAAAACTCCAAGGTAAGTATCCTACGGTATAACGTAACGATAACTAACTACCCGTCTTATGAATATTGATCATTGTTTTTATTGTGGTATCTGTACATAACTATGTACGAACAGAGTGAGATGTTATCTTGTCATTGTCTACTCATGGACAAATTAATTTTACAACAACAGACAATGATGTAATTCCGTCAAATTAAAATTATCCCATTTTTTCAATGTCATACAAAACAATCCCACTTGTAGATTTTGACTGCAGAACCTAATTATTACGCATTTAGAATGGAGATTTCCAATGTACACCAAACATGGCGTCCTCAGGTAATTCCTATCTAAATAAGCACAGAACAAGATAACAAATACTGGATTATATTTTACTTCCTTCGACAATGTCAGAATTCCTCGAGAATATCTCTTGCAGCTTTTCTACGATGATTTTGTTTTTCAGGATCTATATTTAAAAAAAAAAACTCTTTTGAGGAAAACCATGTTACTGTCGGTCAGTAACGTTTTAAGGTACGCGAATTTATCCTTTAATCTTAAGAACTACACTTGATAAGGCGAGTGTTATATAAATAGAAAGCAAAATAGTATTAGCAGAGGGGGCCCGGCATGGCAAAGCGTGTTAAGGCGTTCGACTCGTAACTCACGGGTCGCAGGTTCGATTCCCGGTCGCACCAAACATGCTCGCCCTTTCAGCCGAGAGGACGTTATAATGCGACAGTCAATCCAATCCCACTATTCGTTACTAAAAGAGTAGTCCAAAAGTGGGTGGTGATGACTAGCTGTCTTCCCTCTAGTCTTACACTGCTAAATTAGGGACGGCTAACGCAGATAGTCCTCGAGTAGCTTTGCGCGAAATTCAAAACAAACAAAGTATTAACAGAGCTACGATCACTCGTGTATGTCTAGAGGGGAATTATGAGGTTGTTTAGTAAAGCCATTAACAAACCCAATTACAAATATTCTTAAAAAGACCAAATTTTTGCCTGTGGCAGATTTACAAATTAAACAATTTCCGTTTCGTCTAAAAAGTTTAATCTGCGTCTTCTTCACTTTTTTGTTTTAGTTCTTCACAGTTCTTCTCCGAGGCTTTTATTTAAATATGGTGTAAGTTATCATTTCAAACTCTAGGTTGGTTACATTTGAGAACTTTATTATTCAAATAATTAATTTGATATTTAAGCATCTTAAATAAATAACGTTTTCATTTAAAACGATTACAGCAGCTGAATTTAAGAAGGTCATTAATGCTTGATGACGAGAAACCCACTTGAAATATAAATGTCTCTCAGAACGGCTGGTATGGGTATTAACACTTTTATTGATAAAGCAGATAACAAGCGTTAATGCCCATATCACCCGTTTTGAGATACAAGATCTTTAATGATTTTATTTGGTTTCCTTTCGCTATCAAAATATTTTACTAAAGTATCCATCATTTGGAATCCAAAGGTTCACTACTTGAATAACGTAAATACTAAATAAAGAACTGCCTCACAGTTGCTTTTATACAGTTTCAATGATATTAACCCTAACATCTTTGCGAAACTTTTATGAAAGCAAATGAGAGACTAGCGAATTGGAGGTTAAGACTGACAGACGGTGTATCCCCACCGCAATGTGGGTCCTACTTCTTCAGTCACCTCCAAAACCTAGAATACATTTCATAAGCTCATACTCTACGATCTTTTTTTTAAAATATGCAACGTATTTAAAAAATCATGCTAATGTGTTTTGGTTTATGGCTTGAAAATTTTATGGTTATAATATATATATACTCACACATTTCATTATTTTGCTCACTTGATATGAATTTCGTGCTAAGCTACACGAGGACTACCTGCGCTAGCCGACCCCAATTTAGGAGGGAAAAACTTGAGGAAAGGTAGGTGGTCATCACCATTCACCACCGACTCTTCTGTTACTCTTATTGTAGTGTCCCAGGATAGATGCACACTCACTCTCCACAGGTTGAAAATCTTGCATCTTAACCTACAAGCTATGTCGGACCCGTTTTATTAACACCTAAGGAAATCGTATTATTGTGTACTTAACGTTCGGAAAAATCGTAGCAGTTACGGACTTCACATTTAATTAGAGAGGTTATTCTTCAGACTCTGTATAACATAAAAGCACATTCTTAACTAAATTGAAGCGGGTGAAAATATAAAAACAATAATATCTCGGTCGGAAGAACTCAGAAAATCTGCCAGGAACCACGTGTTCTTTTTATTTCATATCCATCTTCTCAAGATAAATTCAAACACCTTCATGTACGAAACGTATATAGTGGAAGAAAAATTAGTTTAGAGAATGCATTTGAAACGCATTATTCTGTCCAGACTTTCAAACTGGGTATATTTGCGCAGTGACTGCCCCAGAATATAATATGAGCTCTGAATAATGTTATTTCAAAGGATCATCTACGTACAATATTGTTTTGTTTTTTTTTAATTCAGCGTCGATGTCATACATTATACATGTGTGTGTGTGTTTGATATAAGAGTTAAAATATCAACATGCTGAATTACAAGTAACAATATTAACAACACTTTTATAATAAAAGCAGGGAACAATACAGGATTAATGTTTGGAGCAACCGTGTAGTAAGGTTTGTTGATGTAATAGGTATATACCTGTAATTTAATTTTAACCATAAAATGAATTTAACAGTTTTCCTAACCAACCAAAACTTTATTTAGTTCCTGTATAAGATATTCGTACTTGAATAACATGTATAATTGTCTAAAATTTGCTTGACTGTTTCGGTGTTTCCTGTATGTTTATTTAAAGGTCTTCTTATTTTATCTTCGGAAACAGTTTTAGAGAGGATTCTCTTGTGGTTTAGTGTAAGAAAAAGTGAAGATAAAATAAGAGCAGCGTTCAGGCAACAATATTCTTGCATTAAACAATTTGGTAATAATGTCTTTGGATTAAACAATTTGGTTGTAATGTCTTTGGATTAAATAATTTGGTAATAATGTTCTTGGATTAAACAGTTTTGTAATAATGTGTTTGGATTAAACAATTTGGTAATAATGTCTTTGGATTAAACAATTTGGTAATAATCTCCTTGGATTAAACAGTTTGGTAATAATGTCCTTGAAATAAACAACTTGGTAATAATGTTTTTGGATTAAACAGTTTTGTACTAATGTGTTTGGATTAAACATTTTTGTAATAATGTGTTTGGAATAAACAGTTTGTAATAATGTCCTTAGGTTAAACAATTTGGTAATAATGTTCTTGGATTAAACAGTTTTGTAATAATGTGTTTGGATTAAACAGTTTGGTAATAATGTCTTTGGATTAAACAATTTGGTTGTAATGTCTTTGGATTAAATAATTTGGTAATAATGTTCTTGGATTAAACAGTTTTGTAATAATGTGTTTGGATTAAACAATTTGGTAATAATGTCCTTGGATTAAACAACTTGGTAATAATGTCTTTGGATTAAACAACTTGTTTTGTAATAATGTGTTTGGATTAAACAATTTGGTAATAATGTTCTTGGATTAAAAATTTAGTAATAATTTGGATTAAACAACTTGGTAATAATGTTCTTGGATTAAACAGTTTTGTAATAATGTGTTTGGATTAAACAACTTGGTAATAATGTTCTTGGATTAAAAATTTAGTAATAATGTCCCTTGAATTAAAAATTTTGTAATAATTTCCTTGGAGTAAACAATTTCTACGATTGTATGAGTATCAAAGGAGTCGAGAAAAAAATGACTGTTTTTACAACTTAGAAATGTAAACGTTTTTCCCAATAAACCGAAACTTAAATATTCCATTACGTGTAGTTAATGGTAATCATTACTGGTTTAGTTAAACTGTGATAACTTAACACATTTGTAAAAAATTGTGTTAGGCTATTCTCCACAAACATAAAGTGGGTTCTAATAGTTTCTTTACACACAAACATGTATATGTTGTGTTTGTTTGTGTTCATACGAAAAATAGTTAACTTACGTTTGTGAATAACTCTCGGAATCAAAGATTTTTTCTAATAGTTTAAGCTCCCAAATAGCTAAATGACAGGTGTAGATTCTTATGAGTCCACATATCGGGGTTTCATACTCTTGGTACGCAGATCACATATAACCCTCTGTGAACCTTTGCTCTTTAATATGAACAATCAACTCTATTATTTTCCCTGTTCCTATATAAATTAATAAAATAAACAATTAACAAATTTTGAACGTGACGGCGTAGAAAACAAACAAACAAATTACTGACAGTCGTTTCGGTTTAAAATCTTTATCCCAGAGGAGATACACATAACCGGGGTCACTCAGAAAGATGCTCCTTCTCTTCGCCCCGCTCTTGGTTTGAGAGTTTGGTCGAGCAACCCGAGAAAAACAAACGTGAAGTAAAACGAAATCATCCTGATGATAATGATATTAGAGTCGTGATCATGAGCAAGCAACAAAGACGAAAAACCGACGCCGTTTATGCGTGATTCAACGACCGATATATGACTTAGGGGTCTCCAGGGCGGCTGGGATCTATAAATCCAATGCCACAATTTTTATATGGGGGAAACGGGAGAACCCTGAGAAAACCCACAGCACAAAATATTCTATTACAGAAAATACAAGTTCAAATGTTGAGGATTTTTGTGAAAGATAAGTCATGTCTATATTTTTTTTGACTAAGAAGTGATTTATAACTCCTTACTTCGCCTAAATAACTAATTTTGTTTTTGAATATTTTTAGTATATAACTAGAAGGTAAAAGAAGAACTAACCGAAAAGCTAAGTAGCCACCAGTGTTGTTGCGCTATGAATCAGTGAAAATTAATCCGCCATATGTTGACAAATTGTATTCTTTGGCAATTTGTTGGCTACCAAATGAGCCGCGTATAAGAGGTTTAATGTTGCTTGAAACACCGTTTCTCAACTGGACATGTCATAGGTTTTCTTGTGTGAACCGAGCAGACGCTATCATTTTCAAATAAGCTAAATTTGTTTTGTTTTTGAATTTCGCGCAAAGCTACTCGAGGGCTATCTGCGCTAACCGTCCCTAATTTAGCAGTAAGACTAGAGGGAAGACAACTAGTTATCACCACTAACCGCCAACTCTTGGGCTACTTTTTTACCAACGAATAATGGGATTGACTGTCACATTGTAACGTCCACACAGCTGAAAGGACGAGTGTGTTTGGTGCGACGGGGATTCGAACGCGGAACCCTCAGATTACGAGTCGAACGCCTTAACCCACCGTCATGCCGAACTTAAATAAGCTAAAAACCGAATACTTAAGGTAACTGAAAACACTACCAACGTATAACTTTTCGTAATGAAAGTTCTTATCATGTAAGGACAACGTGAATACCTTTGTTTTTTGGTTGATTTTGTGTTGTCCACAAGATATAGTTTTTATTAACAACGCAAAAAAGCAAATACGTCATTTAAGATCTGTCATGCAATTAGGCTTTTAATAGAAATTGCTCTATGTTATTGCGTAAGGTTTAAAATATATTACTGTTCAGTTAGATAGAAAACCGTTCATCTATTTGTCTCTAGTTCTTAATTATGTGTTAATGGTTTTTTCCTTCGTTAAAAGTCCCCAGAAGCATGTAAAAGTAATCAATATTGTGATATAATAAAGATAAAACAAGGCATTATATGATCTGGAAGTTATTATTGTTTTTGCTTAGCTTCAGAAACTCGTATTATATGTATTTTTATCTTCTTACGTTTATTTTAGTTTCTTGATAAATGATTATGCACATCATTTAACTCGGATCCATAGACAAAATCTTATAAAATCCAGTTTTTTATGTGTACACGTTGCAGATTTTTATAAATGAGAACACTTTAATGAAACTGTTATATGAGAATAAATATGACTTTGCTAATCCGTCGCGTAAAGATGATTTACAAATCAGGAAGAAAGAAAACAACTATTACTTATATAAAATTTACAATAAATTTACCACGAATATAACAGAAGCTGTGTGGGTCATTTACATGATCTGTCGTTGGCATAACGATAAAATAGTAATATTGAAAATAAAATAAAAATAAGTGCGCGCATACACAAATACTGTCCATACATTAGACGTCATGAGGACTGTTAACCGTTTATACTAGCGGTGTGTTTTCAGTAGGTTCTAGAACGGTCCGTAAGTCTCTCACGTCGCGATAGATAGAGAAATCTATAGCCTGTGGGTGTCAACAATTTAAACGTAACAAGCTGTTAATCGATTTCAACGATTCACTTATGTAAAAGTACATATGACGTTTTGTGAACAGTATGTGCATGATGGAAAATAAATGGATATTAATTGCGGATTCAGCTCACAGGAATCACTGTAGAACATGTAAAAATTTCAAGACAATAAAATCATTGGAAGCCTGTGTAATCAGGAACGTTAGCTTATAGACTAATGAGGATAATGAGGATAATTTATCATTCGGATAAAGCGATACGAGTTCAAGTATAATTATTTAAGCAACTAAATAAAAGGAAATGTCAGGCTTAATGTAAATAACGCTTCGTATTCTGTGCTGTATTAACTGTGAGAATTGCCGTGTATTATTGAAAAAAAAAAAACGATTAATATACTTACCAAAGAATTAAACATTGGTTTGGTTGTGTTACGAATAAAAATGCCAAAACTATTTATAGAACATTGTGAATAATATATTCCTAAGCCTACATGCTGTCATCCAAATAACTGTGTCTACAAGAAAATTGTTAATGTAGGTATTGTGTTATACGTACTGTACTGAATAAAACAATATATAATAATTATATAAATACATTATAAGGATATAAATATATATCAGTGTCACATTGTTTATTCCATCGGTTAATATTGTAAGTTAAACTATTTAATGTTCAAAGCTATGATCGTTGCGAAGAGATTAGTCAGCTCGTAACTGTATTTCAAATATATGAAGCTGTAAATAAAGAAAATATTTTAAGAGCCCATTGTTTAATCAGTGGTTGGTTTAACAAACACCTCTGTGAACTGATACTTTAAGAGCTTATTGCTTAATCAATGGTTGGTTTAACAAACACCTCTGTAAACTGATATTTTAAGAGCCTATTGTTTAATCAATGGTTGGTTTAACAAACACCTCTGTAAACTACTATTTTAAGAGCCCATTGTTTAATCAATGGTTGATTTAACAAACACCTCTGTAAACTACTATTTTAAGAGCCCATTGTTTAATCAATGGTTTGTTTAACAAACACCTCTGTAAACTATTTCAAGAAGTTTGTTTAATCAATGATTGTCTTAACAGACATCTCTGTAAACTATTATTTTAAGAGTCGGTTGTTTAATCAATGGTTATTTTAACAGACACCTCTATAAGCTACTATTTTAAGAGCCTATTGTTTAATCAATGATTGGTTTAACAAACACCTCTGTAAGCTATGATTTTAAGAGCCCATTGTTTAATCAATGGTTGGTTTAACACCTTTGTAAACTGCTATTTCAAGAAACGTTTGTTTAATCAATGATTGTTTTAACAGAACCTCTGTTAACTATTGTTTTAAGAGTCGATTGTGTAATAAATGGTTGGTTTAACATCTCTATAATCTGCTATTTCAAGAACCGTTTGTTTAATCAATGGTTGTTTTAACAGACATCTCTGTAAACTATTATTTTAAGAGTCGATTGTTTAATTAATGGTTGTTTTAACAGACACCTCTATAAGCTACTATTTTAAGAGTCGATTGTTTAATCAATGGTTGTTTTAACAGACAGATTTGCAAACTACTGTTTTAAGAGCTCATTGTTCAAACAGTGATTATTTTAACAGAAAGATCTGTAAGCTACTGTTATAAGAACCCAGTTTTTCACCAGTGACTGTTTCAACAGACACATTTGTAAGTTATTATCAAAATAGGTACTCCCATATAAAAAATTATAATCGAAATGAATTTTCTGATAAATTATCTTGAATAATTCCAAAATATAGAAAGACAGGAGTTTGTTTAATGGATAAAATTCAATGTCGTTTCTAGTCATTACTGGCCAGTTCAGTTGTAGACAGCTTTGTTTTTTTATTAAGTGACAACTATTCTTTAGACCAAAAATATCGTTAAGAATGAGGGCACGAAACTAGTAAAATAATGCATTCTAATCATCATATGTAAAATAGTTTGAACCATATATTTAATTAGCAATGCTCGTTATTAGGTATATATTTAGTTCTGATTTACGTAGGCAGTTTGCTTTAAGTACAAGTTAATACTAACCATTTTATCTTTTTCATATAGAAATTTGTATGGATTCTTCATAACAAACACAGTAGCCGATAACTGTACTTCAAAATTTAACTGGACTGTTTTAAACACAATTTTTTAACATCAGAAGATAACAACTGACGTCTTTACTGAGACAACATAAGTGGGTTTGTTAACCTTATAACGTTGATACCTTACATACGTGAAACTTGTTTTTTAAGGTTACTTAACAGGACTCTTCTGTTATAAGAAGTTTACTGACGACCTTTTTGATATAAGATATTAGTTTAATATCTTGAAAATCATTAAGTGACTAACTTGTTGGTTTGTGAAACTTGACTGACTTCATTTATTCAAGAACTTATCTATTCTTTGTGGTGTCATGCAGATTCCAAACACAGTGAATCTTGGTGTAAAACAGTCGATATTATTTGTCAATTACTGATTAAGTGTTTGCATTTTTCATAAAATTATTTTCTGATTAGAAAGATAAGCTACTGATCTTTTTGTCGTTCTATCAGCACATTGATACGTTTGTCACCCGGTGAAACAACTGTAAATCTTCGCAATTACAATCAGGGGTTCGATTTCCGTTGGTGAACACAGAAGATAGCTAGATATTGCTTTGCTATAAGAAAACAAATACAAAATGTGAATAAATGTACAGCTTTATGTAACTATATTTTTACTGAAGAATATGATGCTATGTCAGAAAACTAGATTAATCATTGAATACATAAAGTTGTATTCAATTTGTAATAATTATTTTGTTTCATAAAAGTTACATCCAGTCCTGTTGTTCGTCATAAAGCTGTTGGTGTTGCCGGAAACCTGCCTTCCGTTTATCAGGGATTCGATTCCTCGCAGTGGGCAAAGAAAAGATGTTTGTATTTTTTCTTTTAGCAAAACCACAACGCGCTATCTGCTGAGCCCACCGAGGGGAATCGAACCTCTGGTTTTAGCGTTGTAAATCCGTAGACTTACCGCTGTACTAGCGGGAGGCCAAAGAAAAGATAGCCCAATATCCATCTTTTGGATTCTTTATGAATCTAGCTACTAACAGGCTGTTTCTAAACATTTTTTGTAATGTCTTCGGTTTTTTAGTTTCTTCTATTTATGTTTTGCTCGCCCTTGGCTCGGTGGTAAGTCTGAGAGCTTATAACGCTAAAAATCTGGTTTCGATGCCCCTGATTGGCAGACCATAGATAGTCCGTTATATAGTCTTGTGCAATCAAATCAAAGAAAATTCTGAGTTGTTTTTTTTCGTTTTGAGTAACACACGTTGTGCAAGTGAACTACACAGAGACTCGATAAAAACAGAAACTGTAGCCATGACAAAATATCAATAAAGTTTATAGAAAATACAATAAAGCTTTATAAATAGTTTTACACCGACAAATAAATTAACACTGATGTACACAAAGAAAGCTTGAGAACGTAAGCCATAAGCACACAGTAAGAACTAAAAGATCATCGGTACTCCAGTGTGTTATGGAGTGTGATATATTCAGTGTAGTCTTTCGTCCCTCAAACCAAGTTTCCATTCACTCAACATGTTTTCAAACATCAGCTCAAAATTTTCGTGAAATATTGACCAGAGTCCTAAAAAAATCGTCCCCCTCAGTTCCTCTTGGATCAATCTGAAACGACAGAGAAATAAGCTTAGCTCAGTTACTTGTTTATAAAGCTGTATCGTGCCTTCTCCAGTATATTTCACAGTTGCAAGTTAGTTGCTAAATATAAATTTAAAAATTGAGTTGGTTATCCTAATTCTACGTTCATATAAATAAATATTTTAAGTACGGCAGTACTCAACAGTAAGGATCGACAAGGATTCCAAATAATTTAGGCGCCGAAAACTACTCTATCGAATACCTGAGCGAAAAACCGACCATTCAAAGTATTGATTTCAATATTTATTGGCATATATATTACTAATAATAATATAGCAAGGTCGCTAACATATAACAATTCAAATTTTTTTAAAACAGAAACCTTTTCATATACTACTTACATACTTGACCACTTCAGCGGGGCTAAAACCGACCATTCAAAGTATTGATTTCAATATTTATTGGCATATATATTACTAATAATAATATAGCAAGGTCGCTAACATATAACAATTCAAATTTTTTTAAAACAGAAACCTTTTCATATACTACTTACATACTTGACCACTTCAGCGGGGCTAGCGCCTAGATGGCTCTGACCATCTCTACAAGAGCTCTTCAGTTTACTTGATGACCGTGGGTATTGCTTTTGATATTCTGATAAAAATTCGTTTCTACGTTAATATATAATTGACAGTAATATAAATGGTAAACATATCGTGCACATACTTAACTATCTTTTCAACCCGATTGATGGCGCTACATGTGATAGTTTCTAAAAGTATATAGTTTATACGTAAAAAATAAACAAACAAAAGAATCAAGACATTATGAATTTTAAAATGAACTACATATCCTGCTATAAAAGCTAATAATTAAAACCGCGATCAGATACTGTTAAAATCTAATCCCCGGTTTGGCAACTTTATACACTTATCTTTAGGCCAAAGTAAGGATTACATTCGATAAATTTGTGATTTTAGTTTTAATTCTTGTTTCATTACTTTTCCTAGTAAAATCTTTACTTCATTTTGAAATTCACATTTTATAATACTATTGTTAAATATGAATAAAGACAGATGAGAAATGAGTAATGATACAAATTATAGATTGAGAAGCTTGACGTCAAATCTTGTAATTTTTTTTTACTTCTAAAGCCTTCAGTTCATCCAAATTTTAGTTACATTTGTAATAACTGTTATAAGGCTTACCTACATATTATCTCCAGTACGATAAAGGTTTTTGCAACGTGACCGTAAGCAAGTGACATAAAAAGTTTTATACTTGAAGAAAACTATATATATAGAAATTATTAACTGTAGTTTTAGATACTTTAAGTTTCAACAAAGACGGATATCAAACTTTCAGTTTTGTCTGCAATATTTGTCGACTATGATATGTTGTTACTTAATATATTGAATCATGTTCAATCCTTCATAAGAACTACAACAAAGCCAAATTAGTACCCATAGCTCTCCTAGTTATCTCATTTTTGACCAGTAGACAGACGTTAAAGCAGCATTGACCAGTAGACAAACATTAAAGCAATATTGACCAGTAGACAGACATTAAAGCAGCATTGACCAGTAGAAGACATTAAAGCAACATTGACCAGTAGACAGACATTAAGGCAGCATTGACCAGAAGACTGACATTAAAGCAATATGTGCTTATATTTTAATCGGTACATTTAGTATTAACTTAAAATTATTTGCAGCAGTGAAAATGCACACGCCTTTTGGAAGCTCTTCATGTGCAAAAATCATATTCGGATTGGGCATTGTTCTAAGGCAATAAAACGCTGAATCAGATTATTTTTCATGACAGTAACCCTAGTAACTGGAGTGCCCTTATATGGTAGATTATCAAGTGTTGCATCATCAAAATAACTTCTGTAACTTGTGTTTTTCTTATAGCAAAGCCACATCAGGCTCTCTGCTGAGCCCACCAAGGGATTTGAACCCCTGATTTTAGCGTTATAATCTGGAGACTTACCGCTGTACTAGCGGGGGTCGCTTCTGTGACGGAGAAATGCATTTATATTAAAATTATTTTAAACAGTAATAAAACATGTGTAAAAAGATAAATATTGTGTAAAGCACCACTTTTTAATCTTGTACATTTCTAGTTTTCTTATTTTTCCTGGAACAGAAGAATGAGCTATCGTAATCTCACAAAACATGAACATAAAACTGTTTCCAATTTTTTATATCACAAAACATTTTTATATCACAAAACATGAATATAAGCCTGTCGTCGTATTCAACAAAAAGAAGTTGCAAAACTTCTGTAGGCTTAAGAAAATAAAATCACGTTATTTAAAATAATTTAACGTATAAAATATTTTTATTAAATAGATCAAGACTGAATTTGCTTTTGCAGCGAAGTATGAATACAATCGTTAAATAACTTACTTAAAACTCTGTACAACATGAAACGTGACACATGCTTCTCGTGGTAGTTTAGAATGAAATATACTTGTTCAGGCTGTTGCTTTGTCCATTCAAGTTACAGGTTTAGATAAAACGATGTCTTCTGAGTGACGGTGTACACATTCCTAAGATACATTTAAAACAGCACTTTTTTCCTTCTGATAATCTCACGAAGTTTAACTTTCCATTTCTTACTTTTCTGCTGCCGGCTAAAAAAATCACCAAGTACTACATACCAAAATTTATATTTTTTTATTTTCAGTTAAACCTAACAACAATGGGGTTATGATACATGTTAATAAAAAGTTTTATCAGTATGGACTAAGGTGCACAAGTTTCAAAATAAGAAAAGGTTTAAATTTTTTAATGATCCATAGACAAATTTCAAGTATCATTTACAAACTGTCACGTAATCAGAAATACACGTGGGCGAGCGGAATAAGGTAAACTAAGCTCTATATTATACTATTTGAGTAGGTAAGTGATAAATTTCAAGTCTCACTAAAAACTTTTATAAGTAAAAATACAACTGCAAAATGCTTATGTTACAAAACTTCGCCACGACGGAGGCTATAAAATCACGTTTTTCAAAACTTACAATGTATAGAATATTTTTCATAAAATCAAATAAGACTGAATTATTTTACAGTGTAGTACAGATTCGGTTTTAGATAGATTATGTAAGTTTTGTAAAACGCTATCAATAGTTGGTGAGTAAACCCACTGTTGAATAACCTATCGTGCTGACTCAATATTTTTAAATAATATAATGTAATATATTACATGGGGTCTCACGACTATCCAAATATCATCTAAATTGGATTACTTGTAAATAACAAAATGATTTCATAATATTTGTCCCACTTTTGAAATAAGTTACCTGTTGATCATCTTGTAATGTTCTTTCACTGGAAAGATGATGTACAAAAGCTAGGAAAATCACGATCTTATTTTAAATACATATCACACGGTGGCGCCACATTATTAATAATATGTATTCTCTAGTTTTAGATCGAGAAACATCGAAGGTTATCAAACGAAAACAAAAAGAACATCTATCATGATACAATAAGTACAAAATAAATGAAAACCGAAAAAATTATAACCAAAATTAAAATAATAATTTCTCTGTAATAACACTAAGGATATGAGAACTGGACAGAACAGAGGTTAAAGAATGGACACAGTGAATAACTTCATAGCTGCCCTATTGACCCCTTGAGGTCTGGAAAAGACTAATAATGAATACTGACATCTTCCACGATTCAGCATGATTAATAATCTCTGAACTCAGTGTAACACTAACAGATCAGCTACGACACTGAACGACAGTCCGATCCCCAGTTTCCAGTATCACGTGCATGATATATTGCCAATGAACATAAAGAAAAATATGCATTTTGCGTTGTTAGACTCAACCACGTATTTGAGTAGAGCTTCGAAAGATGAAAATAAGAAAAGGAAAAATAAATAAAAAACTTTTTTAGCATTTAATAGGGAAAATGTAAACACTACAGTAAAGGGTTTAACGTGCACGTCTTTCGTTCTTGAGTCGTAAAATAGTTATACGTTTGGTTAAAATTTTTCTTTATGAGCAAAGTATTACACAATAGCAGATACAATGGATTAGCTGTTTAGCACCTTCTCCTATAGTGATCGAATCCCAGATATTAACATCAGAAACTTAATATTACCACTAAATCATCGAGATCACGTTAAAGGACAACGAAAATACTACACAAACACAGACGCAGGCACACACACACACATAAGTCATTTGTGTCCCAAACGTTTTCCTTCATTTAGCTTTTTTTCCTCATTATTGGTGGTTTTCTCACGTTGAACTTCTGGTAATGAATAAAAAAAAAACTCTTGAGCAAAAGTGACTTATGGGAGACAAAAGATAAAACTGAAACACTATTTTTTACAAACCTCTGATGTCGAATCCGTAATGGATAAAGCAAGTATCATATGGGAAAACTTATCTGAAATTAATGTGATTTTTATGAAAGATTTTTGGGCCTAACAATTTATTCCTTTCTTAATGACTATTGTTATATGTCACAACACTCAGTGTATGAAACCTCTTGCAAAATACCATGCTGGTTAATTTAGTATTAAGTATTTTTTTATATGTTACTCGTCAAACGTTTTATGTTAGATAATAACAGTTCCTAATGTATCTAAAAATTTGTATTCGTGTTCTAAGTAAGGAACATTCTGATTACTGTTTACATTTTAACAATACAACACTAATTGTTATTTATATTAGTAATATGACATACTAAGTATTTTTTTGTATTGTTTAGGGAGAACAGTTGATTATTGTTCTTGTTATCAATACAGGACACTAATTATATAATATGAATAATGTAATTGCACGAAACTCATTCTTTTGGTTTATTCGTTCTGAAGCGCAAAACTACACAATAGGCAATGTACACTAGCTATGTGGATGTTGAACCCATACTTTTAGTGTTATAAGCCTTCGACTGTAGAGCAAGCACTTTGCTGTCGATATTACGTTTTGCCTGAGATATGGAACTTCTATAAATTTATGCAAGTAAATATTTCAAGAGTATTTGGTTCAAAAGACACTATTACAACAATTTTG
Organism: Tachypleus tridentatus; assembly: GCF_004210375.1. Classification (NCBI taxonomy): domain Eukaryota; kingdom Metazoa; phylum Arthropoda; class Merostomata; order Xiphosura; family Limulidae; genus Tachypleus; species Tachypleus tridentatus. Next base: position 137,900,611 of record NC_134831.1, on the reverse strand, counting down.
GACTTAGTTTAACCCTTAAACAGTGGGAATGTTGTAGTTAACAGCATCAGTTGATGAAGGTCCCCGCTTAAGGGTAAAGAGCTAAACATACGTACCAACAGTCAACTGCAGCGTAAGTCGTTTGATGTGAATTGAAAATTATTAATGGTTTTCAAGCACATCAGAAGTGCTGAAAGAAACTTTACCAGTAATGAATCAATCCAATAAGAATGATTACGTTACTGACTGAAGTTTTAAATTATAACATTTTAAACAACAAAGCATTTCCTTCATGGTTTCGAGTAATAATTTAGGATGAACCTAAAATGGGTTAACAACATTTTGTTAACAGTTAGAGCCAATGGTATGTTCTTTGCTGTCAGCACAACGTTATCAAAGAGTCTATCTCTGCTCTATCTACCGCAGGTATCGAAACCATATTTTTAGTGTTATAAGCCTTCGGATTTTCTGCTGAATCATCAATGTTGAGGGTTATTCTAAAATACATTGCAAATTAATTACTATAGCTGTTACAGGCATTAACTCTTTCACATGCACACTTGTTGTCTTCACAATAAAATCCTTACTATTAAGGCGTTTCACATAGTAATCATCTTTGTTTCAAATTCATATGTAACTCTGCTAGCTTTATTCATGTTATACTATAAATATAGTTGCTCATAAAGTAAAGATAGATTTATTTATATGTTGATTTTCGGTTACTTTGCACATTAATAATGCAGACATGATTCACACTTATTTATTTACATTTTCAGATCTATACACAGGCTTGATTTGTGGGCTATCTGTGCTGTGCCTATTACGGATATCTAAACCCGATTTTAACGTTATAAGCCTTTAGACTTATCGCTGTGCCACTTGTAAACCACTGATTTGAAATATTCCACTCGTGTTCAAAAAAATTAGCAACAATGATAAAACATATTGTGATACTTATATTGTTATAAACATAAACAACAATATAATGTACTATTACTATATTGTTGCATCAGAACAGGTTTTCTGGTCAGCTTACGCATCTACGGGGAAAAAAAAACAATAAAAAATTAAACTAAATATGCAATTTCTGGATACTTTTAGATTTTTGCCAGAATATTACAAAACTTCTCGTGTTTCGGCAGTCGTATTTATGAACGATTTTTAAAGCTAAAAGTACGTTTGATATCAAGCATCCAACTTTTTTTTTTAACTTTGAGTAAAAGCTTCTTGTTTCCCAACTTTGATCAAATGTTAGTTTCTATGGTGCATCTAATCAATAAATATACTCTTCAAACTTGTCCTTCCTGTCAAAATTGTAGTGAGAATATGTGCAGGTTTCACTCTCTCCTGCTTCCGTTAAATTAAATGAATTAGTAGGAATACATACGTACACTTGAAACTAGAACCTCTGAAACGTTGTATCTGAATAATACGTTCGTAATTTTTGATGGACTCTGCAGATAGCTCAATGTGGTTTTGTTAAAACACACACACACACACACACACACACACACAAATTTAGGAGTAAGACAGTGGATGGCAGCTAGTCATCACCACCCACCGCCAACTCGTGGGCTACTCTTTTACTAACGAATAGTGAGATTGACTGTAACATTATAACGCCCCCACAGCTTAAATAGCGAACATGTTTGGTGCGAAGGGGATTCGAAACGGCGATTCTCGGATTACGAGTCGAACGCCTTAACCCACTTGGCCATGCTGGGCCTCTTAAAACGAAGTTAACATTAAAGATTTATTACCTTTTATATAGATCTTTATAGTAAAATACCGTCATATGTATTTATGTCTTTCGTATGGTTACAGAATTATTATGTGGGTCTATTTTACATAGAGTATATCCTTCAAATACATAATTTTTATCATTTTGAAATTTCGTACAATTTGTTTCCACTTTTGTTTTGGTCTCGCGTCTTTCAGTTAGTTATATGTTAGATGTTATATTTCAAATTTATATTTTAGTTGTTCAAACACCTTTAGCCTATCATTTTGTAAAATTAGGTCATTAATAATACCATTTTAAATTACAATTTTCCAGGATTAAGCTTTTAAAGATCTATTTTTAGATTACCATTTTCCAAAATTCACCCATTAACAACAGCTCCTTAACGTTTTCAATTTTTAAGATTAACTCTTTTATAATACCATCTTTAGATTACCATTTATCTAGATTAGATCATTAATAATATCTCATTAGATTACCTGTTACCAAGACTAGATCATTAAAAATACCGTTTTTAGACTATCAGTTACCAAGACTAGATCATTAATAATACTGTCTTTAGACAACCATTTTATCATTCATCATCACCTTTATATCGTGACAAAGAACAATCAATTTTCCGAAAGCGCTCGAGTTTTGAGTATATTTCTCTGTAAGTCATTGCACCTTACATGTGTGATCTCCTGAGCTAAGTCTTATTAGAATGTTCCAAGAATAAATCATTAACATACAAATATCTGCTTGGAACCAGATTTTGTTATAAAATACTTTCGTCACCAATATTTGTGTCACCCACCAAACCACTCTTAATATACTGTCCAGTAATTTATGAAGTTCGCTCTCGTCGCGCCCTTATTACACTAATAATAATCGGGTTATGTCGTTATTCACGATGGGCACAGCACATAGAATCTGTTGTATATGTTTTTGTTTAATAGCAAACAAACAAATTAAACATCTTAGTAAAATAAAACATAAAAGGCTTACAACTCATTTTAGTATTTTTTTTCCAGCACAAAATTCATTCTTTTAAAACAACAACAGAAACATCATCTTGAAACTTCATCAAATACGCAATAAAATCTAATTAATAAATTTAATATTCTGAAAATTGCTTAATTTCGAAGTCTAAACTAGAGTGAAGCCCAGTTCAATCTATATTTAGATCAACGTGTTTTACTGGATTATATTAGTTTCGGAGAATTCCATTCCTCGTAGATAACCCTGAACATAAGTTAACCAAAGAGAAATAAGCACGTTAAGCACGTTCACGCCAACCTTATATGTGACACCATCAGATCGTTGGTTCAAGATGTTTTGTAATAACATGTAATAAATTCCTTTAACCAGAATTAGAAATTCAGGTTAATTAACTAAACATATGGCAGACTTTCATTAAATCCACTACAAATGCCGAGCCAAACATTACTTTTTATTTTAATATTAAGGTATAAACAACATGGTGCGTACATCTTTTATATCTGTATAAATTTACATGTGTAAATATATAAGTTTTTGAAACATAAGTCGGATCGTGATATTAATATTACAATAAACATACATATATAATATAATGCAGTATCAGTATATGCAGTTAATATAATACAACATATTTAAAGGTTGAGAAACATAAACTGATATAACAGTTTTGTCTTTCGTGTTTTGCTGAAGACTGGATTACTTTTCAAAATCCTTTCTTTGGTACTACTATGGTTGCAGAGAAGGTTAAAAATAAATACTGTACGAAACGCATTAGAATTATGGCTTTTATGTATCAAAATTCAAAGGAGTGAGACAGGTGAAACTAAATACTGCAAAGCTTTCTGGGAGTTTATACGTCATTCAATGTGTTACATCATTCGTTTGAGGGAATCCTCTATGTTGATCGATCATTTACAGTGTGTGAGGTCTGCGTCTATTTAAACCACCGTATGTATACAGCTGTAGGCCTTCTCAGTTCGAACAACAGTGGTATGTTATCTACATTCTTTCATTTATGTTTTTTTTTATTGTTGATAGGATACCTTCAAATGCATTCAATAGAAATGTTTTGCTTCTATTATTCTACTGTTTGTTAACTCACAAAGTCGAGGAAAGGACATTTTCTCGTTTTCTAACAGTTTGTGACAACTTACGGTGAGACTGAACAGGTATGATTAGCTCTCTCGTTTGTTATTATGAACCACAAAATTAGTGTTTTCACCTTCTATTTAGCTACGTACGTTTTGGTTACTTATAAAACATAACTCGGTCGGATAAAAACCTAGCTATCTGTAGAGTTTGATTCATATAAATTTTAATGCAAAGTTATCATTTTAAATAAAAAAAACACACACCATATATAAACACACAATGAGAACTAGCAAACACACACACACCATACATAAACACACTATGAGAACTAGCAAACACACACACACCATATATAAACACACTATGAGAACTAGCAAACACACACACACCATATATAAACACACTATGAGAACTAAATGTATAACACTAGGTGTATAAATTGAAAGCATCTTCCTTTGCTTGATCAAATATTTGGATAAACTGGTTGCAGATTGCAGAGGGTTTGTGAGTCCCTATTGAAAATTCCCTCAGTTTCTCCGGAACAAATACACTACCATAACTCCATGTTCTTTAAGAGCTCGATAATGTTTTAACTCTTTAAAATATGATATAGTAAAGTAAAACACTAAAGAAGACATGGAAGCACACTTGACGTGTTAGGGAACTATGGTGTTAGCTTAGCCGTTGTTCTTCCCGCTTTTCGTAACTTTCAAAAAATACTGAAAACAAGAGTTAGCTTTGTAATGACTACAGCTCAACAGAAGTGTACTCTGTTTTACACGAGACTTTAGAATATAAATATATATTATATATGTGAATGTGTATATAGCGTGAATTCCAGGTGAATTATAGTTGTTTTTTTTCTATTCAGCTCAGGTCATAAGTTATTTTCCTTTACGTGCTTTTGGTGTAGCACAGAAACCAAATTATCGAAATAATTGTTTTTCGTTTCTTTCTATCAAAACATCTTTACCTTTAGACCATTGAAATGGCTTTATGTGTAAATTTTAACAACATTAAGAAACGTTAAAGAAAACAAAGCGCTTTGCTTTCCATATAGCAATAACAAAATATAGTAATAGGGTAATATTAGCTCTAAGAAGCTGCGACCTTGAAACTCTGGCTGAAATAAAAGTTTGTTTGTTATCATTACTTGGAGAGTAAGTTTCGTCTTTTTTCTTTAAACATTATTGCCAAAATGTCTAAATTTTTTAAGTACATTCTACAAATTCTGAAAGACAACAGAACATTGTAAAAACAAATATTACTTGTAGTGTATCATGACCTGTAGCACGTGCTGTATTTTTTACCTTTATTTCAAGTTTTACTTTATTTATTTCATTTTTGCTAAATTATTTTGACAAACTATAAATAAATAGTTTTGGTTTAAAGGTCGATAGCTGGTAAAATATTAGAAATAAACAGGCCCAAAATTTGTGATATTTCTCATACTGAACATTAAATGAATGAATAAATAGAAATGTGAAAATAAAAACAACTGTAACTTAGGTAATTTTGGCAACACGTTTAAGCCTATTAGTTTATTAAGAAACGAAATATAATTTTTCAAGTAGAATTCAACAAGACTATAATAATATTAATAGTAAAATAAATAAACGTATAACACCAAATGTTGTTTTCACTTAATTAAACATTCAAACAACGTTTCAACCTTCTTAGGTCATCTTCAGAAGGTCGAAACGTTGTTCTGTACTTTATTGTAACTAAAGTTTTAATACTAATATCAGCCGTCTTGAGAACACAAAGTTTGGTGTTTATCTTATTTTGATTTCATTTAACATGTTAAAAGGTTATCATGCTCAAAAAAAGATAACTGATGTCCTTGTGTTTAATCTATTAAGATTTAATTATTATATTCTTGTATGATCCGTTATATTTACAGGATTAGTTCAAAAACAGTTGAGGTCTAATAGATGAGATTTCTCCGAAGACGTTTTACTTCGGTTTGTTTTGAATTTCGCGCAAAGCTACACGAGGGTTATCTGTGCTATCCGTCCCTAATTTAGCACTGTACGACGAGAGGAAAAGCAGCTAGTCATCAACTCCCACTGCCAACTCTTGGGCTACTCTTTTACTAACGAATAGTAGGATTGACCGTCACATTATAACGCCTCCACAACGGAAAGGGCGAGCATGTTTCATGTGACGGATTACGATTCGAATGCCTTAACCATCTGGCCATGCCAGGCCAGAAATTTTAGTTTCATCAAGGTTAGAAATTGGTTTCGTTTGATTTGAGTGTGTGTGTTTGTGTGCTTTTCTTATAGCAAAGCCACGTTGAGCTATCTGCTGAGTCCACCGAGAGGAACTGAACCCCTGATTTTAGCGATGTAAATCCGTAGACTTACCGCTGCACCACCGGGGGAAGTTTGTTTTCAATTTCGCGCAAAACTACACGAGGGCTATCTGAGTTAAATGTACTTAATCTGGCAGTGGTAGACTAGATGAAAGACAGCTTGATAGCTCCACCCACCCTAAACTCTTAGGCTTCTCTTTTACTAAATAATAGTGGGATTGATCGTCACATTATAACGTTTCCATGGATGATATAGCGAGCATGTTCGGTGACGGAATTCAAACCCGCGACCCTCAAATTACAAATCGAGCACCTTAACCATCAGGCCATGCCAGGGCATATTAGGAATTCAAAATTCAATAAACAACTTATGATGAATGTATTTTTTTCTTTAAGAGTTTTCTGTTCAAAGAGAATGAAAAGTTTCCTATAGACACTTCATCGATGTTGTAATAATGACAGCGTCATTGTTTTCTTTCAAGAAATATATGCTGTCTTACCTGAATTAAAATATCTCAGAATATTTCCACCTGCAAACCAATCATTTTTCCTGTAACACAATGTTATGTAAATCCAGGAAAGCCTCAATAATCTTTAAAAGCTCAGCTAATACCTCAAATAACGAAGAATAAGCGATATTCTACCAAAAATTATATTTATAACATTGTTTTATGGATTTGTTTAAAGTTGCTTGCAACATGGGCGAGAGGAGATGTCACCAGTTGCTATAGCAACGCATTCTACTAATCATACACGTAAATAGGAAATGCGTCTGGTCTGCCTTGCTTTTAACCTTTTATAAATGACAATAATACTTACACGTATTAATTAATGAGTGGTTGTTGATTTTCGTTTATTTGTTGTATGGTCAAAAGGAATAGGCCTAGCACGGTCAAGTGGTTAGGACATTCAAAGACTCGCGGGTTCGAATCCCCATCACCAAACATGTTCGAACTTTTAGTTGCGGAGCATTATGATGCAACGGTTAATCCCACTATTTATTGTTGGCGGTGGATGGTGTTGGCTAACTGCTCACCTTCTAGTATATCACTTTAAATAATTAGGAAGACTAGACCAGATAGCCCTCGGGTAACTTTGGGTAAAATTCAGCAAAACAAAGAATCAAAAGAAAGAAAGACCTCAAATCTTTTGTCGTATAACATATAGAACGACCGAACATCATCAGTATATCGGTCGTTTTATGTAAGATAAATTTTATGCAATGTGAAAATAATTTTTAACACAACGTCTCTTTCATTGGCTATACGTAAATTACCAATAAAGAAGGTTATGATAAAAGTGAATTATATCAGTTTCACTGTGACGTAACATTGTATAAACCTTCCAATCGGAAGTAAGATTGATTGTTACAGTTAAACAATTCATGATAAGTGTAAAAAAAACATTACTTTTTTTACAAACACTTTTCATTCGTACAGTAAAAACTGATTGTACACTAATTTATTATTATTATTATAAATGGTTCAGGAATAATTGAAACCATATGAGTCTAAAGACGTACATAACTTATAAATACATATTTGTAAACTTGTTTTAAGTATAAGGAAGAATGGACTTCAAATTCAAGTACATGTCATATTTTAAGTACAGAAGCAACGATTCATTTATTTTTTGTTTTATTCAGAATAACAAAGTAAAATTATTAAAGCTCTGAGAACCCAGATCAAAACATTTGAATGAATTGTGCTTTAAAACATTTGATTCAGATACTACAATATTCGGCTCGACATGGCCAGATGGTTAAGATGCTTAATTCCTAATATGACGGTTGCGGGTTCGAACCCCCGTCATACCAACATGCTCACTTTTTTAGCTGTGGGAGCGTCATAAGTGAGCAGTGTAAGACAAGAAGTCATCACCACCCACCGCCAACTCTTGGGACCGCTAGCACTCGTGGAGCTTTGCGCGAAATTTAAAAACAAACGGACAAACTGCAGTATTCCAGTATTTTTTTTTCCCTTAGAATATGGAACCGGAGTCGTATTTCAATACTCCAACTTTCAGAAAGGATTTAACTTCAAAAGTTTTAAATTATTTTCTCGTCACTTAGCTTTATGACTTTTTATCGTTTTAAGCAATTTATCATTTACCGCCGAACGATATTACATGCAGTAAGATCTTTAAAAAATTCCATTTCCGAATATTTTGTGGAATTACACCATTATAACGAAACTGAGAAAGTAAAAATAGCAGTCTTGGTAACGAAAAACGTATTTTTAAGCAAATAAAAGTTTTGAGACGATTTGACTAGGTCATTAAAAAAACGTTATTATAAATGTTTGACGTTTTGACGGGCCTGGCATGGCCAAGCGCGTAAGTCGTGCGACTCGTAATCCGTGGGTTCGCGCCCGCGTCGCGCTAAAACATGCTCGCCCTCCCAGCCGTGGGGCATATAATGTGACGGTCAATCCCACTATTCGTTGGTAAAAGAGTAGCCCAAGAGTTGGCGGTGGGTGGTGATGACTAGCTACCTTCCTCTAATCTTACACTGCTAAATTAGGGACGGCTCGCACAGATAGCCCTCGAGTAGCTTTGTGCGAAATTCCAGAACAAACAAACAATTGACGTTTCGAAAAGACCTGATGATAACAAAATATTGTCAAAACGTCGTACATTTAAAATAAATGTTTTTCATTACCCAGTCACGTCGTCTCAAAACATTTAATCCAGTTGGGTGTTCTCGATTTAAAACTTCTCGTTAAATATTTTATATTGCTTTTATTTAATAACATTGTGAATTAAACATACATTTTGTCTCTTTTCATTAAAACAAAACTATGTGTATTTTGTTCTATTATTTTGATTAGTAAAGTTGAGCACAAATGCGTTTTACTTCCTTGAATATTTCCCGTAAGATCATCAGATGAAAGAAGTGAGACGACTTCGGTGTTTTTCATTCACATAAATAAAATTATGTAATCATAAAAAATAAATATCTGTGATGAATAATTATAATCGCTCATGCGCACTTAGCTTATACTAACATTCTTAATGTTAAGACTTTATCGCAAAATATTACCCTAAAATCGAGAGTAGATCATATAAAACTTAGTACCTTTCTTATTAGTTAGTAATTCATTAAAACTGTCTTTTACCTATAATTTGTATTAGATATTTCGAACAATATGACTTCTGTATTCATCGTCCCCCAGTGGGATAGCGGTAAATCTACGGATTTGCAACGGTAAAATTAGGAGTTTGATTCCCTCGACGGAACAATCGACTAACCCGATATGTGTTGGGTATGAAACAGCAAACACACTGTACTTATCTGTTCATCTCTCGACGAGAAATCGTCCTTTGAAAATGCGTTTTTATTCCAATTCGTGTTGAGATTTTCGTAAACATTTGCTGATTGTTTGATAATAATTTACATTTATAAATCCTATTTTCAGTTCTAAACAAATGGGTATATACTAGGAGTGTATCTGAAAGTCATTATTACTCTAGTCGCAGTTAAAAGTTCACAGCTGATGTCTGGAAAATTTCAAACGTTGTAGTTAAAATCATAGCAGGGTGTCTATTGAAGTTAAAATGATCGGAAAGAGAAGTCTTCCAAACACGTCAGAGTACAATCAAAAGAGAATAAAACTTTGAATCGGGAAGAATTTTAAGAATCCGATACGTCGTTCTCACTTTAACAACTTTTATTGTTTTTATTTATTTAAAATAAAAATAGTGTTGACTAACTGCTCACCTTCTAGTCTTGTATTAAATCGTTCAGTGATGTTCAAGTATGATTAATTAGACCTTAACTGACAGTGAAAAGCATTTTTTATGTCAAAAGTCTCCAAGCTTACATATATAAACTATTATGTTAATATGACGTGGTGGTTAGGGTGCTCGGCTCGCAACCTGCGTGTCACGGTCTGAAATTCTCGTTAATGAACAAGCTGCAAATGTTGAAAGTTATAACGTTCTGGTTAATCCCGCTATTAGTTAATTAATAGTTTTTATTCCTTTCTACAAAACATATGTATCTTCTCTGACAATCTAGCACAAGAGAGGCTGTTATTATTGTGTAAACCTACAGAATGGGTGATCTACACTTTTTTCCCCGTGGGGGTTCGAATTACGAATGTTAACATTTAAAGGTATGATTTACCTTGGTGTAGTAATAATCTCTGACTTAAGAGAGCAGCATTAGAGCAGTAGTGCTATTCAATCATCCCTCTAACTAGTAATGTGATTCGCTTAGAAACAATACGTGAATTGAGTTTTCAATAGCCACCTTCAAGTGAAAAATCTGGTTTATTGTAACCAATGAATTCAGTTATAGGTCAAACAACACGAAGGCACTTCCCTAATTTGTCAGTCAAAATTTACTTTTACATAGCAATGTGACATTGATAATTGAACAAATAATATTTGTTTGTCTATAAATATCGTTGATTCGATTAATGTACCAAATATCCTTTGGCAACAAACAAGCTATTGTGTTTGATTGACAACTGTTGATCACGTGCAACGTTTGGTTTTTAATGTATTTTTGTTCAGTATATAATATGATGTGTAAATGAAAGCATATCTTGCCACATAAATAGGGTAGTTTTCTTTGCATATAAAGATCTCATGTGTGTTGTTAGTATGTAGATAAATACGTGAATTCTGTTGCGTTCGACTCGTAATCTTTTAGTCACAAATTCGATTCCTCTTCAGCACTACCGAATCTGCTCGTCCAATATGAGTCTCTCTTGGCTTGCAAAAATTATCAGCCGACCTTTAATTTCCTGAAACTGAGGTCGTTGAAATGGCGAAAAAACAAACAAACACATACACGCCAAATAAACGTGCGTATATGTAAGTACTTTTGCCTCTCTGCTTAGCCTTTTCAGTTTTTAATGATTGATTTTGAGAATTCTTTGATATTCCATAGCTTTCGTATAAACCCATTCATACTCTTGTTTGCTCCATTGCAATGACTTTATCATAGTATTATTTTTGTTTTTTGTTTTAAGCTGAAAGCTACACAATACTCTGCCTACCACGGGTATCGAAACCCGGTTTTAGCGTTGTAAGTCCGTAGACATACCAATGAGCCACTAGGGGGCTCATAGCCTTCTGTTTAGCTCAACTATTGATGCTACTCAACGTCAAACGCAATTATAACTTTGATCAGTCATACTAACATCTCGTTTCTACTTCTACCATTGAAACATTTCGTTTTCTGAGATAATAACCAACAAATAAATGGTCATTTTCATTAAAAACACGAAAAAAAAAAACACTTGAAATTGGGATGACTTGATGTCCTCTTTATTTATCCAACTCTAGATACGTATTTTTATGCACTTCTTCTACAAGAGAAACCAGTTTGGTATTGACATTTCATGTGCCATGACACCTAAACAAGGTCACATTTTAGTCAGTTTTCTAAAGGTTGAATCCTAGGTTGTCGTGACACTTTGCACAGAATAAATATCAAATGAATAATACGAAGGAACTCTTTCCATGCCCACCAGTGGCATGGCGATATGTCTGCGGACTCACACCGCTGAAAACCGGGTTTGGTGGGCAGAGCATAGATCGCCCATTGTGTAGCTTTGTGCTTAATCTCAAACAATCAAACTCTTCCCGTACCCCTGCAAAGCCCCTATGCTGAATGTGAATCAGTTTCCTTTACTGACACTGATACATGAGTGATACTAGTTACATCCCCCTTTCTATTCTAGTACAACAGAACACAAGATCGTGTATCCTGAGGGAAGCTGTAGCTACATTGTCTACAATACAAAGGATAACAATACTTGAGATAAAGAATATTGTTTATTTATAACACAAGACGACATAAATAAACGTTTAGAAATTGAAAAAAATTTCTACAGATACCGAACATGGAATATCTTGGATTCCCAAACTTTGACTCGTGTCCTCTTGTATTATAAATAAACAATGTTGTTTATCTTAAGTATTGTTATCCTTTGTATCGTGAAACTTCGTTTTCCCCCGACCACATCGACTACTGACACATTTCCCTCTTACTGGAATGGACACTTATATGCAAAAAACGGCTCGTTTGGGCTGAGAAAACACTTTACATAGAAGAGCGAACAACGTTTCGACTTTCTTCGGTCATCGTCAGGTTCACAAAGAAAGAGGTAACTGACCGGAAGCTGACCACATGTTTGAAAGGGGTTGTGTAACTGTGTGTCGAAATGTAGAGGGCGGTATTAGATGTTTGAATATATAATTTATTATATTAATATAGGTATAAAGGCGTTCCTTTATATTGGTTTATTTTGGGTTTAAGTTGTTGTATAAGTAAGGCTTCTTTAATTTTACGTTTGTTTATGTTTGTTTCTTTATTTAATATTTGAGTGTTTTCTATGGTTATGTTGTGTTTATTTGACTTGCAGTGTTCGAAAACGTGTGAAGGTGACTTTTATGTTCTTTGAATCTGGTTTCCATTTTTCTACTTGTTTCTCAATATAGAAGTCGTGGCAGTTATCACATTGTATTTTATAAATAATGTTGGTGTGGTGTTTGTCAGTGTAGTTTTACATAGTATAGACCTCAGTTTTGTGCCGGGTTTTGAATAAACTTGGTATTAATTGGAATGTCATATTTTGTTACTAATTTTGCCAAATGTTGGTTATTTGTTTGCTGATGTCGGGAATATATGGTATACAGCAGTATATGGTTTCGTGGTTTTTTGATTCGTGAGCTGTATTTACTTTAGTTGGTTGATTTTGCTTTCTGTCTAGGTGTGTGCGTATAATGTTTTCTACGGTTAGTGGAGGAAACTTATTGATGTTGGTGAAGTATTGTTTTATTTTGTCTAATTCATCGTTAATTTTATCTGGTGAGCATAGTTTTATGGCTGTGTTTATTTGGTTTCTTAGTATGTTGAGTTTTTTGTGTTGTTTCATGTGCTGAGTCCCAAGGAATGTATAGTCCAGTATGGGTGATTTTTCGGTGGATTTCTGTTTGAAATTGTGTATCAGTTCTTGTAATTTTGAGGTTAAGAAATGATATTTGATTGTTTTCTTCCTGTTCACATGTGAAGTTGATGTTGGGATGTATAGAGTTAATGTGATTGAAAAAATTAAGTATGTGTTCTGTGTATGTGTTTTTACTATGTAAAAACTACACTGACAAACACCACACCAACATTATTTATAAAATACAATGTGATAACTGCCACGACTTCTATATTGGAGAAACAAGTAGAAAAATGGAAACCAGATTCAAAGAACATAAAAAAGTCACCTTCACACGTTTTCGAACACTGCAAGTCAAATAAACACAACATAACCATAGAAAACACTCAAATATTAAATAAAGAAACAAACATAAACAAACGTAAAATTAAAGAAGCCTTACTTATACAACAACTTAAACCCAAAATAAACCAATATAAAGGAACGCCTTTATACCTATATTAATATAATAAATTATATATTCAAACATCTAATACCGCCCTCTACATTTCGACACACAGTTACACAACCCCTTTCAAACATGTGGTCAGCTTCCGGTCAGTTACCTCTTTCTTTGTGAACCTGACGATGACCGAAGAAAGTCGAAACGTTGTTCGCTCTTCTATGTAAAGTGTTTTCTCAGCCCAAACGAGCCGTTTTTTGCATATAAATTTCTCAACAAGTGGGTTTCTCGTCATCACTGATTGGAATGGACACTGCCTACTTTGCAGCGATAACCAAACAAAAAATAAGGGGGCTGTTGTTTAATTTACAAGGAAGTAAACAGAAGTATATTCTGTTTACGCAATTTTTCAGACCCAATGAAACCTGTTAATAACTCTGAGGGAACGATTAGTACAATGAATGAAATAATGACCATAACACAAGAAAAGGTAAAATTACTTTTATTTTATATGAACTGTTTACGATTGTAAGAGTATTTAACATTTTTCTCACATTTTTGAGAGCACTAGCGAGTTCTCTTTAACCCACGAGATATCCACATGGGAACACGGATAGCTGATTTCAGTTGAATAAGTTTTTGTAGAAACAATGGGTAGCTTAATTACCGATCTGGGATGATTTCTTTCTCAATGGTTTTTTTAGCCTTCAGAAGTATATAATGCGTTTACACAGATGTGTAGTGTTAAACTTCGAGTACATTTTAAGAATATTTTATATATTTCTAGTCTTTCCTAGATGAATTACCTCTTGGTACTTTATTATATATGTTTAGATAGAGAGATTAGCAAACAAGAGGTAAGAGAAATATATAACATACACAGAGATAAGAAATAAAGGTATGAAAACTATAGCACGTGAATATCACTACACATAGAAAAATACCATCTGAGCTTTTTATCAGGACTTCCACAAATGGTATTCTAATATTCTTTAATGTTTTCAGTGAGATGTGTTAACTGACAGATTGAGCACTGTAGACCTTTCCTACCATTAAAGGGGCATAATATAGTATGAGCCCGTCTAGCACCAACATTATTATTAAATATTGTTTATTTGACGTGCTGTCCAAAGATAAAAGATGAAAAGTTCCCCCTTATACTATATCAACCTATGAGTCCGCTTCATTCCATTCTGTTCTGACAATAGAGTAAGAAAATTTAAGAAGACCATGTTTAAATATTGATTTAAAACTGAAAGCGTAAAAAACGGTTGTTAACATTTCATCAAGTAAGCGTTGTTTTCTTTCATTGGCCCGGCATAGCCGCGTGTTTAGGGACGTTCAACTCATAATCTGAGGGACCCTGGTTCATCGTGCCAGACATACTACAGATACTGAACTGTTTTTTGTCTTAAAAAAAAAAGCATTTTTGTTCGTCAGTGGGACACTGTATAAAATGCAACAATGGTGTACGATATGTGGAAGTATTTCTGACTAAAACCCTGCTCAATCGCTATATCACTTTATAGGCCCGGCATGGCCATGTAGTTAGGGCTCTTGACTCATAATATGAGGTTCGCTGGTTCAAATCCCCGTTACGCTAAACATACTCGCCCTTTCAGCCGTGGGGTTGTTATAATGTAACGGTCAATCCCACTATTCGTTGGTAAAAGAGTAGCCCAAGAATATGAGGTGGATGGTGGTGACTAGATTCCTTCCCTGTAGTCTTACACTGCTAAACTAG
The DNA here is from genome assembly GCF_004210375.1 of Tachypleus tridentatus. Lineage (NCBI taxonomy): Eukaryota > Metazoa > Arthropoda > Merostomata > Xiphosura > Limulidae > Tachypleus > Tachypleus tridentatus. Next base: position 137,885,413 of record NC_134831.1, on the reverse strand, counting down.
GGACGACTAGCGCAGATAACTCTCTATAATAGATGAATATTAGATGACTGTAACATTTAGCATTTGTGCTAATTAGGGACGACTAGCGCAGATAACTCTCGTGTAGCTTTGTGCAAAAAACAATAGGACCGTGATGGGCTCTGCATTCGAGGGTTCATGGTTCTTGTTTTACTACTACAACAATCACGTTCTTCACTATGAGGACGTGGGTTCGTAATCCGAATATTGACCAAATCTAACAATTAGATTAAAGTGGGGGATGGGTGATGTTGACCCCCGGCCTTCTCTATAGTTTATGGATAACTAATACAAACAACCTTTGTGTAAAGTTTACTCAAATATGCTAAACAAACAAAAAAAGTTTTTACAAAAGTTTTTACTACAATTGAACAAGACAGCTTTCTTAAAGATATTGTTGTTGTGAAAAGTCGTATAATTTTTAACAGATTAAAAGAGACACGAGACGATTAAATCAAAAGAACAATAAAAAAGACAAAGGATTAATACATATATATATATAAATAATAAACAGGATGTGTGTTGGATTTCATAGTACGATAAAGAGAGAAAGAAAGACAGATGTTTGAATGAATGAAAGTGCTTGTTTTTCTCTGTGATATAATAGTTATATTTATGAATCCAGCCTTGATATATTAAACATAATTTTATGATAACAGATTCTACCAATGTAACCAGTTTAAGTCGAATTTTACTGTGCTTTCAATACAAATATATGTTTCTCATTACCAATCCAGTTATAGTAGCAGAAATGCCACATACAATAACGTAGCGAACCTGTGCAAGAGGACACGAAGATTCTGATTTACGTACATAGGTGCTCTCATTTCGTACTTCTATATAATAAAAGTATGAAACCGAATACACAAGGCCAATTTATATGATAATAGGCAACAAATTGATAAATGTTCATGGAAATAACTCACTTGGAGATCATATACAGTATTTTTATAACTAGTGTAAAACAACTACCAGTAGCGCCATATTAAGTTGGATAAAATCACATGTAGGAGCCTGTTAGGACATTGTTTTTTAATCTATTTCTACGTATTTATAAAATGTTCGAGAACTTTCGTAACTTTCTAACAGAAAATACTGATCCTATGTTATAAAAGTTTGGTGATATACACAATTTTCAGAATTTTTCTTTTAACTTTGATATGTCTCACGGCACATTCTTAAATGTTTTTTTTTTTATATAGTATTGAAAACTCTAATGATGTAGTACTTAAAGTGTGTGTGTGTGTGTGTATATATGTGTATTTTATTAAAGCAAAGCCACATGGGGCTATCTGCTGAGCCCACCGAGGGAAATCGAACCCCTAGATTTTGCGTTATAAATCCGAAGACATATCGCTCTACCAGCGGGGGACAGTTCTTAAAACATATCTATTTTTGTTTTTTTAAATAAACTGTTGACCTCAATATCTGACTGAAATCCACTCAAGTGTAAGTTCACTCCGGACTTCTCTAGGTTTATCAAACGCTCGTACTATTATCAAAACCAGATAAACCGAGGGCTTAGAATTTATATAACAGAATATCTCACAACATACAAAAAATGAGAAATTAAAGAATACATCAAGACACACAACTTCCATACATTAGTTCACTTCAAAATAGTATAATTTTTTCTTTGCTGTAGTTGCCATAGACAAAACTATTTTCAGTCTGTTTTAACAGCTAATTCAGTTTTCAGTATAAATCGAGAAATATAGATGGATATTGTCATTGTCATATTGCGTGATTATTAAAATCATTTGGATTAATTAACAGAGACCTAAAATGTTTCGACATCTCCAGATTCCTAACGTCAGACTCTTACCCCCAATTTTATTTTACGTTGATTTGACCACAAGTAGGTTTTTGGACAAGTAATTCAGTGTCATCATAAGACATCTTACAACTCTTTTAAGAATTCAATAACATTTACACAAGATTTGTAGATATTTCAAAGACTGTTGTTCCTACCGCACCTAAATAGAAAGTGTATTATCTGCGGTTTCTTTTATCCTGCCAGATTTTACTGGTTTCTAAGATATAAGTCCTTCAACTATGATCTGTAATGGCATCACGGAATCGTTTGTTGTATAAACCGCACGTTGCTCCTGTTAGCAGACACAGACTTATTGATCTAGATAGGTAGCCTTACAGTTGTTGTTTTTTGTTAATCTTCTACGTGATTTTGTAGTTTTCTGGCATTTGAAACCATCTCGTGCTGCCCATTAAAGTGTCAACTTGGAAACGTATTCGACACGTTCTGCTTTATAGTACCATCTTTAGCTTCTTCTTTTGCCAGTAGAAATCGATTCAGTCATGACACTATAATACTTTCATATTGAGATAGATTAAGGCTGGTCTCAATGAAGAATCACTTTTTTCCCCCAAAAATAAGATGATGTATTTTTTAATTTCCACAAAGCTACACGAGGGCTATCTGCTCTAGCCGTCCCTAATTTAGCAGTGTAAGACTAGAGGGAAGGCAGCTAGTCATAACCACCCACCACCATTTCTTGGGATACTCTTTTGCCAACGAAAAGTGGGATTCACCGTTATATCATAACGCCTCCGCGGCTGAAAGGGCAAGCATGTTTGGTGTGACGGGGATTCGAACCAGGACCCTCAGATTATCAGTCGAGTACCCTAACCACATGACCATACCTGGCTTATAAGATGAAACAGCGATTGAACAGGGTCTTAGTTAGAAACACCTCAGCATATCGTACACCATTTTTGTATCTTATTTATAGATTGTCTCCCGCTAGTACAGTAGTAAGTCTACGGATTTACAACACTAACATCAGGGGTTCGATTCCCATCGTTGGGCTCAGCAGATAGCCCGATGTGGCTTTGTTATAAGAAAACACACACATACACACATTCTTATCCGCTGATGAACTAAAAGCTTTCTTTTAAGAAAAAAATTCATTATTTCTCTCCTTCAGGGACCATAATGCTATAATTCCAGGATGTTCCCTCCAGTGGAAGTAGCGCAGATAGTCCATTGTGCGGATTTGCGCTTAAGCAAACCAAATGAGAAAACGAGAATGGAAAATTAGATATAATAGAATCCACGAGAATTAAAAATCTTATATAATTCGACTTAACTTTTTTACTCTCAAACACAAAGTTATACTGTTTCCGAAATGGTGTTTTCTTGTGTAGAATTTTAATTACTGAAAATTAAAAATATATCTATTTTTTAACCAGCTGTATGATTGATAAGTTCACATTTTGTTAAAATACATTTGTGCAGTAATGACCATAAACGTATTTCTTCTTCCCTAAATACTGAGTATTTGGTAGAGATGTTAGAAGATGTTCAAGAGGTTCCTTGCTTACTCTTTAGATACATACGTTTTAATTACACTCTACGTGGTATTACTACAAGTTCGTTCGGTGAACGTGGAGAAAAAATGTCATATTTTATGTTTTATTATTATTATTTGATATTATAGTAACAAATAACATGAAAGCTAATTATTAAATAATGTAAAAGCTCTTCAGAGTTGTATACAATAAAACACGAGCAAGTTTTAGATTACACTCACTTTATTCTGGTAATCACTCAGTCTTTGTATGATTGTTTTGTCTTTCGAACAAATACTCAGAAATGGAAGAAGCCAAAGTACATGTTCTTAGGTAACTTAAGCAAACTAATACCTTCAAGCTTCATTCTACGTGTAAAACAGATTTAGCTGTTAAACATATTAACATGATGGATGGCATCCTGTTTGAGATGGATTTTCATCTGAGGCATCGGTTTATTTGTTGGTTTTATTGCCAACTTCCAAATTAAGAACTTAGATACTAAGACTACGAATAGAAATAATACAAAAATATTCATTGGATAATTAGGGTTAATTGTACTTTCTTTGGCTTATGTATCTTCAATTATGAAAAACAATACTAATTAATGTTGTTAGTATTTAATAAACAGATACTTTAACAAGTAGCCATAAACCTACGTATTACTAGCGTAATTAATTTTAATCAATTATTTTACAAGTTAAAAGCTGTAGTAATCTTTCGACACATTTTTAAGTTTTTATATTTTTATATACAGGGAGCCGGAAACACAGAACCATAAAAGTTGTCACCAAAGTAAAATATGTAGGCCGCGTCTATTGCCGTGCGCAATGGACTATAAACACTAAAAGGGATAAGTTTTGAAATAACCTCATTCTGCACCTATAACGCAAAGTAAGGAGCATAGAATGTGCAATTTTCACAGTTCTTAAGTTGAACATGATTACACCCTATAACGCATTTTGTTTCTATGGGCATGTTTACTTTATATTACCACATGTGACAAAACTGGCATTAGAAACGTTGATAAAATAAATTGGGCATGAAAAAAACGTGTAGGTATTTAGCGTTAGATTGTTTGCGATCAGTGCAAATGAAAACGCGTTTCTTTACGTAAGTGTTATGTGTGTATTCCAGTCTCTTCACTTTGTTGGCTTCTTAAATTAATATCCGCTTATATAATACTTGACTTACAATGAACATACACAAAACATAAATTAGTAGAGACCATTTGCAGCGCCATCATTTGGTTTACAACTAAACTAACAGTTGCAGGACTTTACCTTCACATAGTAAGAAAAATATTGAAAACTAGTGCTAAAATAAACTATACCACCATGTTAACAGGGGATAAAGCACCACACTGGTTCTGGCGTTCCTTTGTACGTTTATATTGGACTCAAAAGACGTGACTGCTTTTATACAAAGAACTTATTGACTAGACCTGATAAGAAAGTAATGAGTTTACAACTTCTAATACTCTCAAACTGTTACTTCCTTCACAATTAGTAAGTACCTGAGAACTGTTTCTAAAACAAGTAATTTAGAATTTATTGATTAGACATACAAAAAAGGTGCTCTTTGGTTCTTCAGAATGTTTCTCACTCAGTTTTAGTTACTAACCGGAAACAGCATCTAAAATCAACCAATTCTTTTAGAAAAGTACTTCTATGTCACATTACCTTATTTTTCTTCCGCTTAAGCAAGACTGTAAATCCTTGCACAATCTTACAAGACTTGTTAATGTTACAATGTTTACCTGCTTAAGCCCCCCAGTGGCTCAGCGGTATGTCTGAGGACTTACACGCTAAAATTTGGGTTTCGATACCCTTGGTGGGCAGAGCACAGATAGCCCATTGTGTAGCTTTGTGCTTAATTCAAAACAACAACAACTACCTGTTTAAATGTATTGTATAGGTAAGCCTGGCGGTTATGGCGCTAGGCTCGTAAGCTGAGGGTCGCAGGTTCGAATCCATGTCACACCATATATGCTCGCCCTTTGTGTCGTGAGGACATTATAAAGTTAAGGTCAATCCTAGTGTTCGCTGGTAAAGGACTAGGCCAAGAGTTGGCAGTAGGTGGTGATGACTAACAACCTCCCCTCTAGTCTTACACTGCTAAATTAGGGCTGACTAGTGCAGATAGCTCTTGTTTAGCTGCACCCGGCATGGCCAGGTGGTTAAGGCACTCGACTGGTAGTCTGAGGGTCGCGGGTTCGAATCCCCGTCATACCAAATATGCTCACCCTTTGAGACGGGGGGGCGTTATAATGTTCGGTCAATCCCACCATTGAGTAGCGGTTAGTAGTGATGACATAGCTGCCTTCCCTCTAGTCTTACACTCCTAAATTAGAGACAGTTAGCGCAGATAGCTCTCGAGTAGTTTTGCACGAAATTCAAAACAAAAGAACAAATTAGATAGAAAGTGATTTAAATATGATAGCTATTAATTGCGTTATATACATTATCATTATGAATGACACTTGTA